>NW_028262860.1:0-19916 GCF_049901715.1 Pseudonaja textilis | reverse complement strand
CCAGCCCGGAAAAGCCGAGCGGGAGCAGCTGGCCAGCAGCTCGACCAACCCGGGAGACCAGGAGGGAGCCGCGGCGAGAGGCCTGACTTCACCCTTCCAGGCGGTTCCATCAACGAGGCGGAGAGCGACAGGAGTCCCACCCGAACCGGCCGACAGCCAGGAGACAACTGACCAGCGCAAGTCCAGTCGGAAAATACGGAGCCCGCCTACTTACGGGACTACGTCACGTAGGACCAAACCAAGAGGGGAGGGTGTTCTGTACAGACATTTGCATACTCGAAACTGCAGCCCGGATTGGCTAAAGCGCACGCCACCGGATTGGCTGAGTGCGCGCACTGATTGGTCGTTTGGAATCGACCACGATTGGCTGAGCCGATCGCGGGCGATTCAAAACGACCCGATTGGCCTCAGCACTCGGCAGAAAGTGCTTTTAAGCCGCGCTTCTTCCCGACTTAGCCCACTTGTGTTTTTACCCCAATAAATGAGCTGAACCAAGTCACCGACCCGCGTCCTTTGTTCGTATGAGATATACGACATATATAAAAATACAAAGAGGGAACTGATAGATAGAGAGATAGAGAGATAGATATAGACATATATACAAATACAGAGAGGGAACAGATAGATAGATAGATAGATAGATAGATAGATAGATAGATAGATAGATAGACGATAGATAGATAGATAGATAGATAGATAGATAGATAGATAGATAGATAGATAGATAGATAGATAGATAGATAGATAGAGATAGACATATATAAAAACACAGAGAGGGAACTGATAGATAGATAGAGAGACAGAGAGACAGAGAGATAGAGAGATAGATATAGACATATATACAAATACAGAGAGGGAATAGATAGATAGATAGATACATAGATAGATAGTAGATAGATAGATAGATAGATAGATAGATAGATAGATAGAGATACACATATATAAAAACACAGAGAGGGAACTGATAGATAGATAGATAGATAGATAGATAGATAATAGATAGATAGATAAATAGATAGAGTAGATAGTATTATACACCCTAATAATAATAATTTAATAATATGTATTTGTGTGTATAGATTGTATTATACACCCTAATAATATTTTTTGTATGTGTGTGTGTATATAGATGATAGATAGATAGATAGATAGATAGATAGATATAGATAGATAGATAGATAGATATACCTATATACAAATACAGAGAGAGAGAACTGATAGATAGATAGATAGATAGATAGATAGATAGATAGATAGTATTATACACCCTAATAATAATATTCTAATAATATGTATTTTTGTGTATAGATAGATAGTATTATACACCCTAATAGTAGTTTTTGTATAATATGTGTGTGTGTATATAGATGATAGACAGACAGATAGACAGATAGACAGACAGACAGATAGATAGATAGAGGTAGACATATACAAATACACAGAGAGAACTGATAGATACATAGATAAATAGATAGACAGATAAAGAGATAGATAGATAGATAGCATTATACCCCAATAATAATATTTTAATAATATGTATTTGTGTGTATAGATAGATAGTATTATACACCCTAATAATAATTTTTGTATAATATGTTTGTGTGTATATAGATGATAGATAGATATATATATATAGATAAATAGATAGATAGATAGATAGATAGATAGATAGATAGATAGATAGACAGACAGACAGAGATGGATGGATAGATAGATAGATAGATAGATAGATAGATAGATAGATAGATAGATAGATAGATAGATAGATAGATAGACAGACAGTAATATACACCCTAATAATATTTTTTAATAATATGTATGTGTGTGTTTGTGTATAGATAGATAGATAGATAGATTATACACCCTAATAATATTTTAATAATATGTATTTGTGTGTATAGATAGATAGTATTATACACCCGAATAATAATTTTTGTATAATATGTTTGTGTGTATATACATGATAGATAGATAGATAGATAGATAGATAGATAGATAGATAGATAGATAGACAGTAATATACACCCTAATAATAATATTTTAATAATATGTATTTGTGTGTATAGATAAATAGTATTATACACCCTAATAATATTTTTTAATAATATGTATGTGTGTGTTTGTGTATAGATATAGATAGATAGATAGATAGATAGATAGATAGATAGATAGATAGATAGATTGATTGATAGATTGATAGATGATAGAATTATACACCCTAATAATAATTTTTGTATAGTATGTGTGTGTGTATATAGATGATAGATAGATAGATCGATAGTACTATAAACCCTAATAATATTTTTTCATAATATATGTGTGTGTGTATATATAGAGAGTATTATACACCCTAATAATAATTTTTTATATGTATGTGTGTGTGTGTGTGTGTGGATAATGATAGAGATAGATAGATAGATAGATAGATAGATAGATAGAGATAGATAGATAGATAGATAGACACCCTAATAAAATTTTTAATATGTATGTGTGTGTTTGTATATATTGATAGATAGTATTATACGCCAATAATAATATTTTAATAATATGTGTGTATAGATAGTATTATACACCCTAATAATTTTTTGTATAATATGTGTGTGTGTATATAGATGATAGACAGACAGACAGACAGATAGATAAATAGAAAGATAGACAGACAGACAGACAGTAATATACCCCCTAATAATATTTTTTAATAATATGTATGTGTGTGTTTGTGTTTTGACTCAGTCGTTTGCTAAAGCTCGCCACTTCTCGGAAGCCAGTCGGCGCCTCTTTCGTTTTCTCGGCTTCACCTTCTGTTTCTCTTATCGTGTTTCCCCCCAAAAATAAGACCCAGTCTTCTAAATTTGTTTGTGTGTGGGGTGGGGGTGTCTCCCAAAAAAGTAGGGCTTATTTTCAGGGAAGCACGCTTTCAGGCGGATCGGACCGGCTGCAGCTCGCTGGCCGCCTTGGGCTGGGCAACCTGCCCAGCGCAGGTGAGTGGATTTCCTGTCCAAGAAGATGGAGGCAGAAGTATGCGGGCTGTTTGGCTGGCGATCTGGACCCCCGCAGGCCGCCGGAAAGCTGGGTCAGTGGGTTGTGGGTTGTGGGGATAGAATAAAATAAAAAAGTGTGATGGGATGGGATGGGGTGGAACGGGACAGAATAGAATAGAATAGAATGGGATAGTTTAGAATAGTTTAGTTTAGTTTAGTTTAGAATAGAATAGAATAGAATAGAATAGAATGGAATGGAATGGAATGGAATGGAATGGAATGGAATGGAATATAGAATAAACTATAGAATAGAATATAGAATAAACTATAGAATAGAATAGGAGTAGAATAGAATAGAACAGAACAGAATAGAATAGAATATAGAATAAAATATAGAATAGAATAGAGAATAGAATAGAATAGAATATAGAATAAACTATAGAATAGAATAGAATATAGAATAAACTATAGAATAGAATAGAATAGAATATAGAATAGAATAGAATATAGAATAGAATAGGAGTAGAACAGAACAGAATAGAATAGAATATAGAATAAGATATAGAACAGAATAGAACAGAATACAAAATAGAATATAGAAGAGAAGAGAAAATAGAATAGAAAATAGAATAGAATATAGAATAAGGAATAGAATATAGAGTAGAATAGAATTAGAACAGAATAAGGAATAGAATGGAATGGAATAGAAAATAGAAGCAGGAAAGAGAAGAATGGAAGAGAAGAGATAAATAAAATAAATAAGATGAGAGAATTCAAAAGAGAATTCAGAATAGAATAGAATAATAGTAGAATAGAATATAGGATTAGAATAGAATTAGAAGAGAAGAATGGGAATAGAATGGAATGGAAAAGGATGGAATAATAGAAAAGAGAAAATCATAGAAGAAAATAGAAAATAGAGAAGAATAGAATAATAATAGAATAGAAAGGAAATGGAAGAGAAGAAATACTAGAAGAGAATGAGAATAGCACAGAATTCAGAACAGAATTCAAAATGGAATCATAACAGAATAGAATAAAAAATAGAATAGAATAGAATAGAATAGAATAGGTTAGAATAGAATAACAGAATGAGAATAGAATGGAATGGAAAATAAGAGAAGAGAATAGGAGAGAATAGAATAGAGAAAAAGAATAGAATGGAATGGAATAGAATAGAATAGAATAGAATAGAATAGAATAGAATAGAATAGAATAGAATAGAACACAGGATAATATTACAATAGAATGGAAAATACAATAGAGAAAAAGAATGGAATGGAATGGAGTAGAGTAGAATAGAATAGAATAGAAAAGAAAATGGAATGGGAATGGGGTAGAATTAGAAGAGAAGAGAAGGGAAGGGAATGGGAATGGGAATGGGAATGGGAATAGAATAGAATAGAATAGAATAGAATAGAATAGAATAGAATAGAATAGAATAGAACAGGATAATATTAGAATAGAATGGAAAATACAATAGAGAAAAAGAATGGAATGGAATGGAGTAGAGTAGAATAGAATAGAATAGAAAAGAAAATGGAATGGGAATGGGGTAGAATTAGAAGAGAAGGGAAGGGAATGGGAATGGGAATAGAATAGAATAGAATAGAATAGAATAGAATAGAATAGAATAGAATAGAATAGAATAGAATAGAATACAGGATAATATTACAATAGAATGGAAAATAGAATAGAGAAAAGAATAGAATGGAATAGAAGATAGAAAGTAGAGAAGAGAAAGAATAGAATAAAGAATAGAGAATAGAAATAGAATAGAATAGAAAATTATTTATTGGCCAAGTGTGATTGGACACACAAGGAATTTGGCACAGGAGCTCTCAGTGTGCCTTACAAGCAAGAAGCGATCAATCATCCTCATCCTCATCAAACCCAATCAGCCTTGGGAATTATATTACCGGGTGGTAATATTAATGTGGGTGAAAGAATGGAGTGTTTTGACGAATATCCAGTTGTTGACATTGGAAGGTCACGCCTTGTTGTTGGGATGGCATGCATGCTTATGGCAATAAGGCAAGTCAAAGACATGGGTATTTCAGGTATATTCAGGTATATTATATTTGGGGTGCATTACTGTCAGTATGGGAGAAAATAAGGAAATGACCTTATTTGAAAATACCAGTCTGGCTGCCAACTATAGACGCATTTATTTGCCTAGCCCATAGTTTTAAAAATGTTAAGATATCATTAGATATTGCGAAATGCCGGTGTTGGATAGAGTGAAATAAAAAAATATCGTTAAATATCGTGAAATGCTGGCGTTGGATAGAGTGAAATAAAAAAATATAGTTAGATATCGTGAAATGCTGGCGTCAGATATAGTGAAATCAAAATATATCGTGAAATATCGTGAAATGCTGGCGTTGGATAGAGTGCAATAAAAAAATATACTTAGATATCGTGAAATGCTGGCGTCGGATATAGTGAAATAAAAAATAACGTTAAATATCGTGAAATGCTGGCGTTGGATAGAGTGAAATAAAAAATATAGTTAGATATCGTGAAATGCCGGCATTGGATATAGTGAAATCAAAAATATAGTTAGATATCGTGAAATGCTGGCGTTGGATATAGTGAAATAAAAATATATAGTTAGATATCGTGAAATGCTGGTGTTGGATGTAGTGAAATAAAAATATATAGTTAGATATCATGAAATGCTGGCGTTGGATAGAGTGAAATAAAAAAATATAGTTAGATATTGTGAAATGCTGGCGTTGGATGTAGTGAATTAAAAATATATAGTTAGATATCGTGAAATGCTGGTGTCGGATATAGTGAAATCAAAATATATCGTGAAATATCGTGAAATGCTGGCGTTGGATAGAGTGCAATAAAAAAATATACTTAGATATCGAGGTGAAATGCTGGCGTCGGATATAGTGAAATTAAAAAATAACGTTAAATATCGTGAAATGCTGGCGTTGGATAGAGTGAAATAAAAAAATATAGTTAGATATCGTGAAATGCCGACGTTGGATATAGTGAAATAAAAAAATATAGTTAGATATTGTGAAATGCTGGCGTTGGATGTAGTGAAATAAAAAATATATAGTTAGATATCGTGAAATGCTGGTGTTGGATGTAGTGAAATAAAAATATATAGTTAGATATCGTGAAATGCTGGCGTTGGATAGAGTGAAATAAAAATATATCGTTAAATATCGCAAATGCTGGCGTTGGATAGAGTGCAATAAAAAAATATACTTAGATATCGTGAAATGCTGGCGTCGGATATAGTGAAATAAAAAAAATAACATTAAATATTGTGAAATGCTGGCGTTGGATAGAGTGAAATAAAAATATATAGTTAGATATCGTGAAATGCTGGCGTTGGATAGAGTGAAATAAAAAAAATATAGTTAGATATCGTGAAATGCTGGTGTTGGATAGAGTGAAATAAAAATATATAGTTAGATATCGTGAAATGCTGGTGTTGGATAGAGTGAAATAAAAAAATATAGTTAGATATCGTGAAATGCTGGTGTTGGATATAGTGAAATAAAAAAATAGTTAGATATCGTGAAATGCTGGTGTTGGATAGAGTGAAATAAAAAATATAGTTAGATATCGTGAAACTGCTGGCGTCGGATATAGTGAAATCAAAATATATCGTTAAATATCGTGAAATGCTACGCCGGATAGAGTGCAATAAAAATATACTTAGATATCGTGAAATGCTGGCGTCGGATATAGTGAAATAAAAAAAAATAACGTTAAATATTGTGAAATGCTGGCGTTGGATAGAGTGAAATAAAAATATATAGTTAGATATCGTGAAATGCTGGCGTTGGATAGAGTGAAATAAAAAAAATATAGTTAGATATCGAGAAATGCTGGTGTTGGATAGAGTGAAATAAAAATATATAATTAGATATCGTGAAATGCTGGTGTTGGATAGAGTGAAATAAAAATATATAGTTAGATATCGTGAAATGCTGGCGTTGGATATAGCGAAATAAAAAAATATAGTTAGATACAGCGAAATGCCAGCGTTGGATATAGCGAAATAAAAAAATATAGTTAGATATCGTGAAATGCTGGCGTCGGATATAGTGAAATCAAAATATATCGTTAAATATTGTGAAATGCTGGCGTTGGATAGAGTGAAATAAAAAAATAACGTTAAATATTGTGAAATGCTGGCGTTGGATGTAGTGAAATAAAAATATAGTTAGATATCGTGAAATGCTGGCGTCGGATATAGTGAAATCAAAATATATCGTTAAATATCGTGAAATGCTGGCGTTGGATAGAGTGCAATAAAAAAATATACTTAGATATCGTGAAATGCTGGCGTCGGATATAGTGAAATAAAAAAATAACGTTAAATATTGTGAAATGCTGGCGTTGGATAGAGTGAAATAAAAATATATAGTTAGATATTGTGAAATGCTGGCGTTGGATAGAGTGAAATAAAAAAATATAGTTAGATATAGTTGGATATAGTGAAATAAAAAAATATAGTTAGATATTGTGAAATGCTGGCGTTGGATAGAGTGAAATAAAAAAAATTATATTGTTAGATATAGTGAAATATTAAACAAAGAGGGTGAATTCCAAAACAAAGCAAGAACGAGATGGGCAAGAAATAAAATATGACTAAAACAGTATATAGATCTGAAAATTCAATACGTGGCTGGGGAAAAAAATATGACTAAAACAGCATATAGATTTGAAAATTGAATACGTGGCTGGGAAAAAAATATATGACTAAAACAGTATATAGATTTGAAAATTGAATACGTGCCTGGGAAAAAAATATATGACTAAAACAGGATATAGATTTGAAAATTGAATACGTGGCTGGAAAAAAATATATGACTAAAACAGGATATAGATTTGAAAATTGAATACGTGCCTGGGAAAAAATATGACTAAAACAGGATATAGATTTGAAAATTGAATACGTGGCTGGGAAAAAAATATGACTAAAACAGGATATAGATTTGAAAATTCAATACGTGGATGAGGAAAAAAAATATGACTAAAACAGGATATAGATGTGAAAATACAATAGATGGCTGGGAAAAAAATATGACTAAAACAGGATATAGATTTGAAAATTGAATACGTGGATGAGGAAAAAAAAAAAGATCAAACAGAATATATATTTGAAAGTAGAGATATTTTTTATTGGGTGTGTTACCTGAAGGATACAGTAATAGAATTGATATATTTGATTATTAATGTACTGAAAGCAGCTGGAATTGTATTTGTAAACAACTGGAAAAATGAAAAAAAAAATCCAATTGAAGAAGATACAGAAATGAGTCAATCGACATTAGAAATCCGAGAGCAAGAAGAGAAAGAAGATTATAAAAAGATTATAAAAAGACGGCCTTTATTTGATCAACGGCTCGATAAGAAAATAGGAAAACGAAATTAAATATAGTAAATATAATGCATATATATATATAGAGAGAGAGAGAGAGAGAGAGAGAGAGAGAGTATACTATATATATGTAATATAGTGAATATAATGAAAATAGGAAAATGAAATATAATGGAGTAAATATAATGCATATATATATAGTATACTGTGTATATGTAATATAGTAAACATAATGAAAATAGGAAAAACAGAAATATGGCCTGGTGTGTGTGTGTGTGTGTGTGTGTGTGTGTGTGTGAGAGAGAGAGGGGGAAGGAGGGAGGGGAGAGACGGAGACAGAGCGATAGGGAGGGAGGAAGAGAGAGAGAGAGAAAGAGAGAAAAGAGAGGGAGGGAAGGAGACAGAGAGAGAGAGAGAGAGGAGAGAGACAGAGAAAGAAAGAGGACGGAGACAGAGAGATAGGGAGGCAGAGAGAGAGAGAGAGAGAAAGAGAGAGAGAAAGAGAGGGAGGGAAGGAGACAGACAGAGAGAGAGAGACAGAAAGAGAGACGGAGACAGAGAGATAGGGAGGGAGGAAGAGAGAGAGAGAGAAAGAGAGAGAGAAAGAGAGGGAGGGAAGGAGACAGACAGAGAGAGAGACATAAAAGGAGACGGAGACAGAGAGATAGGGAGGGAGGAAGAGAGAGAGAGAGAGAGCCACCCGAAAAATATTTTTTTAAAAATTGGGGAGGCCTTTTCCCTGAAGAGGTTTCGCTTCTCGTCACCGAAAGCTTCTCAGAACCCGAGGAAGCTTCTCGGATGAGGAGCGAAAGCTCTTCAGGCAAAAAAAAAAAAAAAGAAGGCAGAGGAAAGAGAAGGAGAAGGAGGAGAAGACGACGAGGAGGAGGAGGAGGAAGGAGAAAGAGAAGGAAGAGGAAGTCACGGGCTCCGTTTTGAGGTGGGTTGGAGTTTTGGGACGGCATCTCCCGGGGGGTGGATGTGGGGCTTCTCTGTCGGCGTCGCAAGCGATCCGGGGATCACAGGATGGTACACCACCATCCGGGGACTCTCCGCTTGTCCGCCTCCAGCATCTCCTCGGTGTAATACGGGCGCTCCCGTTGCTCCGCACGAGCGCATCCACCATCTGGATCAGCTCCGCCACCTGAGCCTCCCGCTCCTCCCCGACGGCCTTGTTGTTGAACGCCAGGCAGCGGTTCCCGCAGCTCTCGATCTGCTTCCTCAGAGGCACCAAGCTGTCGCCCGCCTCGGACAAGACCTCACACGAAGGCTCCGGCCCTCCAAGTCCTCCTTGCGGGTGAACAAGATGATCATGTAGGCCTTGGACTTTAGGCTGAAGATCCTCTGGATGATCTTGGCCACCTCTTTCTCCTCGGGGCTAAAGTGGCTCAGGCGGATGACCTGGAGGATGACGTGAGGGCCCGGGGCGCAGACGGAGACGCATCTCTGAACCTCATTCTGCGTTGTCTTCGCCGAGCGTTTGGTGTCGAAAAAGCCCGGCGTGTCGATCACAGCCAGGCTCCTCCCATCCGGCAGGAGAGACGTGGCTTTTTTACACGTGTCGGTGACGGATACCGAGTCCACCTTGGCAACAAAGGCTTCCCACCCTAAAATGGTGTTGCCGGTGGCGCTTTTCCCGTTGCCTGTTTTACCGACCATGACAATCCTCACTGAGAAGAGAGAAGGGAGAGAAAGGGGGAGGGGAGGGAAGGGGGGTCAGAGGCCTCCCATCGTCCTTCAGGAGAGAACGGCGAGAAGGCGACGAGCGGATGGGAGAGAAGTCGGAAGGGCTTCACTCTTTTTTTTACTTTGGGCCTGTTTTGTCTATGTAGAGAAGCCCGTCCCCAAAACAGGAGAAGGGAAAACGGGAAAAGGGTCGAGAAAACCTTAACGAATAAAAATCGGAACGGCGATCAACCACCGGGATCTGAAATCAGTGGGATCTGCTAGAGGACCTCCCGGAGATCGGAAGGAACCGGCCGTTGGGATCTCGGCACCCCGGAACATCTTTTTGGGGGCCATTTGTTTGATGAGTTGACATTCGGCTTCCTCGCTTCTTGACGGCGACTTGGGATGAAAGTTAATGCCAAGCTGCTAGCAGACGTCGGGGTTTCCCCTCTTCCGGGCTGGGAAAGGCGCTGATGGGGAGTCCCCCCATCTCCCCCAAAAAAAAGGGTGGGAGAAAAGGGGACCCCGGAAACAAGAATTAATATGGTTTAAGATCTAATTTACGGGGACTTCAGGAAGGCGGAGTAGAGCCCAGCCTGGTTCTTGCTAAAGGTAGACAAAAACCGGGGTGAGACAGCATCGCCCGCCCTCGATGGAGTCGTTCACCGGCTGGCAAAGCTTACTCAATGAGTAAGCGTTAAGGATAGTAAGTCTCACGGGCGGGAGGGAGGGACTAAGCTTTGGTTCCGTCTTCAGCGGAGTCGGCTCTCTTTAGAAGCAAGTCCGACGAAGGCGTAAGAAGTCAAATGTGGAGAGGAGACTAAGAGATCACTGGAAGGGAGGGAGGAGGGACCCTGTAGGTCATCTAGACCAACCCTGCCGCCTACGCCATTTCGAAACCAACGCTCGTCTGGGAAAAGTCTCCGAGCGAGGAGACGAGGATAGAAAGGAAGCGGAGGGAGGAGAAAATGAGCCGCTCATGCGCCTTTTCCCCTCCCCTCCCCTCGCCGAAGGCTTACCCGACTAGGCGGCCTCCATGTTTTCCCGGCGCTCGGATGCTCCGACGACAACGATCCTCGGGGGTTTTCGAGCCAAAGCGAGCGACGGGTTCGAGAGGCGTCCGTCTGGCAGGAAGGAAGTTCCCGGGAGCGAAAAGGACAAAAGGGGGAAAAAAAAAGGGAGGGGTGAGGCGGGGTTTTGGGTGTGTGCAGACGCCTTCCGGAACCCTCCAAAGTTTGGCAAAGGGGAATGCCGGGGGGGAAAAGAAACGGAGAACAAGGGTTGGGGAGAGGGACCTCGAGGTCATCCCAGTCCAACCCCTTCCCCAAAATTGAGTAGGAAACCCCGTTACCAAATCAGAAAAATAAGGGAAGGGGGACCTCGGAGGTCATCTAGACCAACCCCACCCTCTCCGCTCGAGTAGGAAACTCCTTACCAAATCGTAAAAATAAAGGAAGGGTGATCTCGGAGGTCATCTAGACCACCCTCTCCACTAGAGTAGGAAACCCTTACCAAATCGTAAAAATAATGGAAGGGGACCTCGGAGGTCATCTAGTCCAACCCCACCGCCCGCCCCAGCCTCAAGCAGGAGAGCCTGAGGTCACAGGCCATCAAGCAAACAATGGGAGGGGGACCTCAGAGAGGGAACTCATCTAGTCCAACCATGTTAGAAATCCAAGCAGGGACCTCGAGCCCTTAGAGAATTATTAGACTCATCGAGGGTCAGAAGGAACCTTCGGGAGGTCATCTAGTCCAGCCCCAATCCAAGCAGGAGACCCTTAGGAGAATTATTAGACTCATCGAGTCAGAAGGGACCTCGGAGGTCATCTAGTCCAGCCCCCAATCCAAGCAGGGAGACCCTTAGAGAATTATTAGACTCATCGAGTCAGAAGGGACCTCGGGAGGTCATCTAGTCCAGCCCCCAATCCAAGCAGGAGACCCTTAGAGAATTATTAGACTCAGAAGGGACCTCGAGGTCAGAAGGGACCTCGGAGGTCATCTAGTCCATCTAGCCCCCAATCCAAGCAGGAGACCCTTAGAGAATTATTAGACTCATCGAGTCAGAAGGGACCTCGGAGGTCATCTAGTCCAGCCCCAATCCAAGCAGGAGACCCTTAGAGAATTATTAGACTCATCGAGTCAGAAGGGACCTCGGAGGTCATCTAGTCCAGCCCCCAATCCAAGCAGGAGACCCTTAGAGAATTATTAGACTCATCGAGTCAGAAGGGACCTCGGAGGTCATCTAGTCCAGCCCCCAATCCAAGCAGGAGACCCTTAGAGAATTATTAGACTCATCGAGTCAGAAGGGACCTCGGAGGTCATCTAGTCCAGCCCCAATCCAAGCAGGAGACCCTTAGAGAATTATTAGACTCATCGAGTCAGAAGGGACCTCGGGAGGTCATCTAGTCCAGCCCCAATCCAAGCAGGAGACCCTTAGAGAATTATTAGACTCATCGAGTCAGAAGGGACCTCGGAGGTCATCTAGTCCAGCCCCAATCCAAGCAGGAGACCCTTAGAGAATTATTAGACTCATCGAGTCAGAAGGGACCTCGGAGGTCATCTAGTCCAGCCCCCAATCCAAGCAGGAGACCCTTAGAGAATTATTAGACTCATCGAGTCAGAAGGGACCTGGAGGTCATCTAGTCCAGCCCCAATCCAAGCAGGAGACCCTTAGAGAATTATTAGACTCATCGAGTCAGAAGGGACCTCGGAGGTCATCTAGTCCAGCCCCCAATCCAAACCAGCAATCCAAGCAGGAGACCCTTAGAGAATTATTAGACTCACTCGAGTCAGAAGGGACCTCGGAGGTCATCTAGTCCAGCCCCCAATCCAAGCAGCCCCAATCCAAGCAGGAGACCCTTAGAGAATTATTAGACTCATCGAAGTCAGAAGGGACCTCGGAGGTCATCTAGTCCCAAGCCCCCCTTAATCCAAGCAGGAGGAGTCCCTTAGAGAATTATTAGACTCATCGAGTCAGAAGGGACCTCGGAGGTCATCTAGTCCAGCCCCAATCCAAGCAGGAGACCCTTAGAGAAATTATTAGACTCATCGAGTCAGTACGTCAGAAGGGACCTCGTCCAGCCCCAACCAAGTCATCTAGTCCAGCCCCCAATCCAAGCAGCACACCCTTAGAGAATTATTAGACTCATCGGGTCAGAAGGGACCTCGGAGGTCATCTAGTCCAGCCCCCAATCCAAGCAGGGAGACCCTTAGAGAATTATTAGACTCATCGAGTCAGAAGGGACCTCGGAGGTCATCTAGTCCAGCCCCCAATCCAAGCAGGAGACCCTTAGAGAATTATTAGACTCATCGAGTCAGAAGGGACCTCGGAGGTCATCTAGTCCAGCCCCAATCCAAGCAGGACACCCTTAGAGAATTATTAGACTCATCGAGTCAGAAGGGACCTCGGAGGTCATCTAGTCCAGCCCCCAATCCAAGCAGGAGACCCTTAGAGAATTATTAGACTCATCGAGTCAGAAGGGACCTCGGAGGTCATCTAGTCCAGCCCCAATCCAAGCAGGAGACCCTTAGAGAATTATTAGACTCATCGAGTCAGAAGGGACCTCGGAGGTCATCTAGTCCAGCCCCCAATCCAAGCAGGAGACCCTTAGAGAATTATTAGACTCATCGAGTCAGAAGGGACCTCGGAGGTCATCTAGTCCAGCCCCAATCCAAGCAGGAGACCCTTAGAGAATTATTAGACTCATCGCTGGATGACCTCTGGGGATCTCGGAGGTCCGGCTCTGTTATTCCATGGTTCTCTAAGGTCCTAAATGGGCAGGGGTCGGGCTAGATGACCCTCAGGGATCCCTTCCAGCTCTCCGATTCCATAAGGGCCTCCTGCCTAAGCAGACGGTAGGGCTGGATGACCTCCAGGGGTGCCTTCCGGCTCTCTGATTTCCTCAGGAGGGTTGGGCTGGATGACCTCGGGTCCCCTGTCCCAACCTCGCCTATTCCATGGGAGGGAGGGGAGTTTCCCTGAAGGGCGAAGTGTCAGCAGAGAAAGGGGCAGGGAGGAGAGGAGCCCCCTCCTTCCCCCCTCTGGAGGGACCTCTGTCTTGGACCGGAGGGTTGGACTAGATGACCTCCAGGGTCCCCTTCCAGGTTTTTTTTTCTTGCTTTCTTTCTTTCTTCCTTTTTTTTCTTTCTTCTTTCTTTTCTTTCTCTTTTCTTTTTTCTTGCTTTCATTCTTTTTTTGTTTTCTTTTTTTCTCTCTCTGTTCCTTTCTTCCTTTCACCCTTTCTCTTTCATTCTTTCTTTCTCTTTTTCTTTCTCTCAATCTTGCTTTTTCTTTCTTTCTTTCTTTTTCTTTCTTTCTCTTTTTCTTTCTCTCTGTTTAATTTCTTCTTCCTTTCTGTCACTCTTTCACTCTCTTTTTCTTTCTTTCTTTCCCTCACTCTTTCTCTCTTTCTTTCTCTTCCGTTCTTTCTTTTTTCTTTCTTTCTTTCTCCTTTCTTTTTCTTTTCGTTTTTTCTTTCTTTCTATTTCTTTCTTTTTCTTTCGCTCTTTTCTTTCTTTCTTTCTCTCACTCTTTCTTTTCTTTCTTTCTTTCCTCCTATCTTTTAATTTCTTTCTTTTTTCCTTTTCTTTCTTTCTTTTTTTCTCTTTCTTTCTTTTTCTTTCTCTTGCTCTTTTTCTTTCTTTCCGCTTTCTTTCTTCTTTCTTTTTCTTTCCTTTCCTTTTTTTTCTCTCACTCTTTCTTTTTCTTTGTTTCTATCTCTACTTTCTTTCACTCTTTTTCTTTTATCTTTCTTTCTCTTTCCTTTTTCTTTCTTTTTTCTTTCTTTTTTTTCTTTCTCTTTCTTTTTCTTTTCTTCCCTTTCTCTTTTTCTTTCTTTTCTTTTCTTCCTTTCCCTTTCTTTCTTTCTCTTTCTTTTCTTTCTTTTCTTTACTTCCTTTCCCTTTCTTTTTCTTTTCTTTTTTTCCTTTCCTTCATTCCTTCCTTCCTTCCTGTCACTCTCTTTCCTTCCTTCCTTCCTCTTTTCCTTCCTTCCTTTCTTCCTTCCTTCCTTTCTTCCTTCCTTCCTTCCTTTCCTTCGTCTCTCTCTTTCCTTCCTTCCTTCCTTCCTTGTCTCTCTCCTTCCTTCCTTCCTTCCTTCCTTCCTTCCTCTTTTGCTTCCTCCCTCTCTCTTTTTCCTTCCTTCCTTCCCTTCCTTCCTTCCTGTCTCTCTTTCCTTCCTTCCTCCCTTCCTGTCTCTTTTCCTTCCTTCCTTCCTTCCTTCCTTCCTTCCTTCCTGTCTCTCTCTCCTTCCTTCCTTCCTGTCTCTATTTTCCTTCCTTCCTTCCTTCCTTCCTTCGTCTCTCCTTCCTTCCTTCCTTCCTTCCTTCCTTCCTTCCTTCGTCCTCTCTTTCCTTCTTTCCTTCCTGTCTCTCTCCTTCCTTCCTTCCTCTCTTCCTTCCTCCCTGTCTCTCTTTTTCCTTCCTTCCTTCCCTTCCTTCCTTCCTTCGTCTCTCTTTCCTTCCTTCCTTCCTTCCTTCCTTCCTGTCTCTTTTTTCCCTTCCTTCCTTCCTTCCTTCTTGTCTCTCTCCTTCCTTCCTTCCTCTCTTTCCTTCCTCCTGTCTCTCTTTTTCCTTCCTTCCTTCCCTTCCTTCTTTCCTTCCTCTCTTTCCTTCCTCCCTGTCTCTCTTTTTCTTCCTTCCTTCCCTTCCTTCCTGTCTCTCTTTCCTTCCTTCCTTCCTCCCTTCCTATCTTTCTTTTTCCTTCCTTCCTTCCTTCCTTCGTCTCTTTCCTTCCTTCCTTTCTTCCTTCCTGTCTCTTTTTTTTCCTTCCTTCCTTCCTTCTTTCCTTCCTGTCTCTCTCCTTCCTTCCTTCCTCTCTTTCCTTCCTCCCTGTCTCTCTTTTTCCTTCCTTCCTTCCTTCCTTCCTTCCTCTTTCATTCCTCCGTTTCTCTTTTTCCTTCCTTCCTTCCCTTCCTTCCTTCCTGTCTCTTTCCTTCCTTCCTCCCTTCCTATCTTTCTTTTTCCTTCCTTCCTTCCTTCCTTCCCTTCCTTCCTTCCTGTCTCTTTTTCCTTCCTTCCTTCCTTCCTTCCTTCCTTCCTTCCTTCCTTCCTTCCTTCCGTCCTTCCTTCCTGTCGCTCTCTTTCCTTCCTTCCTTCCTGTCTCTATTTTCCTTCCTTCCTTCCTTCCGTCTCTCTTTCCTTCCTTCCTTCCTTTCTTCCTTCCTTCCTTCCTTCCTTCGTCCTCTTCTCTTCCTTCTTTCCTTCCTGCCTCTCTCCTTCCTTCCTTCCTCTTTCCTTCCTCCGTCTCTCTTTTTTCGTTCCTTCCTTCCTCCTTCCTTCCTTCCTTCGTCTCTCTTCCTTCCTTCCTTCCTTCCTTCCTTCCTTCCTTCCTGTCTCTCTTTTTTCCTTCCTTCCTTCCTTCTTGTCTCTCTCCTTCCTTCCTTCCTCTCTTTCCTTCCTCCCTGTCTCTCTTTTTCCTTCCTTCCTTCCCTTCCTTCCTCTTTCCTTCCTCCCTGTCTCTTTTTCCTTCCTTCCTTCCCTTCCTTCCTTCCTGTCTCTCTTTCCTTCCTTCCTTCCTCCCTTCCTATCTTTCTTTTTTCCTTCCTTCCTTCCTTCCTTCGCCTCTTTCCTTCCTTTCTTCCTTCCTGTCTCTTTTTTCCCTTCCTTCCTTCCTTCTTCCTTCCTGTCTCTCTCTCTTCCTTCCTTCCTCTCTTTCCTTCCTCCCTGTCTCTCTTTTTCCTTCCTTCCTTCCTTCCTTCCTTCCTTCCTTCCTCTTTCATTCCTCCTGTTTCTCTTTTTCCTTCCTTCCTTCCCTTCCTTCCTTCCTTCCTGTCTCTCTTTCCTTCCTTCCTCCCTTCCTCCCTTCCTATCTTTCTTTTTTCCTTCCTTCCTTCCTTCCTTCCTTCCTTCTTCCTTCTTTCCTTCCTCTTTCCTTCCTTCCTTTCTTCCTTCCTGTCTCTTTTTTCCCTTCCTTCCTTCTTTCCTTCCTGTCTCTCTCCTTCCTTCCTTCCTTCCTTCCTTCCTTCCTTCCTTCCTCTCTTTCCTTCCTCCCTGTATCTTTTTCCTTCCTTCCTTCCCTTCCTTCCTGTCTCTCTTTCCTTCCTTCCTTCCTTCCTTCCTTCCTGTCTCTTTCTCTTTCCTTCCTTCCTTCCTTCTTTCCTTCCTTCCTGGTTAACTGCGTTCCACCCTCGGTGCTGACAAGGAAGGCCAGGGTTCTACACCGACACATCCTCACCAGGCCCGGAAACCAACGGACGGAGCCCATCATTTCCCGCCCCCTTTTCCCCCTCTTCTACTCCCGATGGGAGGGGCCGCTCCTCGTCCACCGTTGATGCCCTAAGCGTCCGGAAGTTTCCGGAAGATTGTTGACGATCTGTCCAAAGCGAGTAGCAACCGGCGGGAGTGGGGATGGAGAAGGAGACGCTGGGTGCCGACGTCCGCAGGGGGCACGGCACTCCGCGGCTCTCGGAGGGTTGGCAGGGAGAGGGTCGGGCTGGGGAGGCCATCCAGAGGGAGGGGCCAAAGGGCCTCCCCTCCTCCTCTTCTTCCTCCCGCCCAACCCCGCCCAGAAAAACCTGGCACCGTCTCCCTCCTCACCCCTCCCTCGGCCACTGAGGAGCTAACTCTCCAGCTATTATTAGGCCAGGAAGGAAGCTCGCCACAACAACGGCGACAACCTGGTAGGGGAGGTTTGGAGAATGTGGGAGGGGGAACTCTCCGCAGGGGTCGCCTTAGAGAGACGCGCTCTGCACGTGCTCTGGAACACCCTCGCCGACGCCTTTTTCCCATTTTTCAACCCCGGCGTCCATCTCATCGCCCGGTTCGCAGGGCAAGGGCGGGACTGGGGACGCCAGCCAGAGGGAGGGCCAAAGGACCCCCCCCTTCTTCCTCCCGCCCAACCCCGCCTCGGAAAAACCTGGCACCGTCTCCCTCCTCACCCCTCCCTCGGCCACTGAGGAGCTAACTCTCCAGCTATTATTAGGTCAGGAAGGAAACTCGCCACAGCAACGGCGACAACCTGGTAGGGGCGGTTTGGAGAATGTGGGGAGGGGGGGCCTCTGTGGGGGTCGTCTTAGAGAGACGCGCTCTGCCCGTGCTCTGGAACACCCTCGCCGACGCCCTTTTTCCCCATTTTTCAACCCTGGCGTCCCTCTCATCGGCCTCATTTTTCTTCCACCCCAACGCTTCGATTTGGCATCTCACCTCCACCAGGAGGACGTGGATTTCTCCCCCCATACGTTGTGGACGCTGCCACCTCCGCGGAAGTAGCGGTCTCCTCCCACTCTCCTCGGGTGGGCTCCCCTTCCTTGGCTTCCGGAGGGAAAGCGGGAGGTGGGGAAGGGCAGGCCGAAGCCACGGGCGGAGTGGGGGGAGGAATCCCGCCCACCTGCCCACACTTCCCACGCTCCTTTCTTTCTCCCCCCTGCCCGCGGAGTATCCGACATCCATCGCGCGGCCCCTCGGACGGCTTCGTGGGATACCCCGTGGGGGGGGGGAGGGCTATCTCGTCCCGGCCCTCTAGGCGGGATCGAGGGGTTCGCCTGCTAAAGAGAACTCCGCACACCCCGTCCTCCATCCAAGGACATAACCCTCCTCCCAGTCGGCTCCAAGAGTGGGAATATCGTCACCTCGCGTAGCTCAAGGGCTCCTCCGGGGACTGCCGCAGGAGCAAAGACGAAGCTGCGGCGGGACGACTCCTGAAAATCGACCTCTGGTCATTAAGAGGACCTTTTTGGGGCAAAATAGCCGGGTCGGACTTTTCGGTGGGGCTGGAGGGGGCGGAGAAATGGGGAGGGGAGGGTCCAAAAAATCGAGCTACCGTTTCTCCGCCTGGGTTCTGGGTGGATGCAGCTTAGTCGGTTTACCTGCATCACGGCGGCGGCGCGAGAGGTTGTTTCGGCTTTCCCCGAGGTCCGGAGGCCCGAAACCAACTTTCCGGAACCTTCTGGTAGGCCCGTTTTTCGCCCAAAATGGGGAGGAAGAGGGGAGACTACAGGGAAGGGAGAGCCCATCGTCGCAACTACTGGTTTGGCGAACCGGATGGAACGGGGGGTGGGAAATCACAGCAACGGTTCGGCCGAACCTCTGCGTACCGGTTGCCGGCGACATCCGTGAGAGAGGGAGGCCCGATAGAGGGATGCTTGCCCTCCCTCCACCGCCGCTTCTACCATTCGGGACCGTGTGGGGAGGGGTTGGCGAGGACCGAAGGAAAATCCCCCAAGCGAGGACCGAAAAAACCACAACAACCTCACGAGAGAGAGAAGGAATCGAGCGACGTTTTATGTCGAATTGACGGATATTCACAACTTGGAGAAAAAAAAAAGAGGGGATGACGAATTTGGATCCGGGCCGTTTGTTCCCCTCCCCGTTCCGGGAAAGGTTGGGGAAGGAAAGAGGGAAGGACGGGGGTTCCCCACCCCTCGACGAGAGCTCGCTGTCGTCCTGGATCTCCCGTCACGGCGGGCAGAAGTCGGTGAAGTACGGATGCTGGAGGGCGTCCTCGGCCGAGATGCGGTGAACCGGGTTGCACTTCAACAGGTTCTGGCCAAGCCAAAATGGGGAAGGAGAACCATGGCAGTGTTTTGGGCCGGTTCCTTCCACCTCCCAGCAGCGTCCGTGTGGGGCATGCTCCATCCTAACTAGCGCCCAAACGGGACCCCTGGGGAAAGGACGGGTGATTTTCCTCAAGGGGAGGCCCGTTCCAAACGGGAAGTGACTGTTCGCTCCAACTGAAACCGCGGGGGACACACACCCGCACACGCACACCGTCCCGCCCCTTCCTCCCTCCTCCTGCCGAAAAGGGGGGGAGGGACAGTTGGCGGGACGAGCCAGGAAGGGAGCGCAGCTCACCTGGAGTAAATCCCGTCCGGTTGTGCTGAGTTTCGGCACCACGTTGACCAGGGAAGTTGTGGCGGGATACATCGGGTAGGGCTGAGGGGGAGGAGCGGGGGGTGAAGGTTGAAGTAAGAGGGTTG
>NW_028262859.1:6434-31428 GCF_049901715.1 Pseudonaja textilis | reverse complement strand
CTATCTTCTCCCCCGCTGTCTTGTTTCTTTATCATTACAGGTCATTCCTGTTTTCAACTTTGTGAAATGATCACAAAGGCAACAGAGGAGAGGGAGTCATGTGATCCTCCAATTCCAACAGTCCAAATTAATGTGGACAAGAGTAAAATTAACTGGATGCTGTCTATTATTAAGATGTAGCAGGACTAGAGAAATTCAAATTAAACTTTATCCTCAGCCATGGAAGTTCAGTGGATGAATTGGGACTAGTTGTTCTTTCATAGTCCAACCTAATTTCCAGGATTTCTGTGGAGAAAAACTAAAACTGCTCGAAGAAAAGCAGAATATAAATCTAATCAAAAGTAATAAAATAAGTTCCAAGAACACTGCCATTCATCTGATACTGTATTCTTACAGATGGGCTATCTCTTCTTTATGCTCTGTTCATCTTTTGATTTTTTAAAATTACTTTTTCTTATGGCTGCACTTTCCTTTATATTATATTTTAATGAAGCCCAACTTAGGACGTGGCCATTTAAAATGTCAATCCCAACTCACTGCTAAGTGCCAGAATCCAAATTAAAGCATCATGTCCATGTAAATACACCCAGTGAACAGAAGCCCACCACTTTTCTAGGTAATTGGTTCTACTATGCTACTAACTACTCTTATAGGTCAAGAAGTTATTTCCAACTTTCAGTTGTAATTTTCTTTGTTGTAACTTTAACATACTATTCTGTATCCTGCACTCTGGAATACTAGAAAACAGGCCCTGATCTTCCAATTACTCTACTCTTCTGGTATTTGAAAAGTATTATCATATCCTCTCTCAGTCTTCCAAAGGATAAACATTTGTAATTTCATCAAAGTTATCTCTAAATATATTTGTTTCTATAAAACCTTAAACATGGTGTTCAGAATTGAACACAATACACAATGTAACGTTTATGTGAATACAAATTCAAGTGGAACTATTACTTTCTATGATTTCTAAGCTATACTTCTGTTCATTTAATATCCAATTAGAGGCTTAGCAAGATCAGATCAACTAAATACTTAGACAACCAGAGAACTATGTTATCTGGCAAGCCGCTGTAGTTAAGAAAACTGCATTAAGGTATCCATTAGTCTTACTCTTTTAAACAATCTTTTGGCTTTTTCCCTTGCTCTCTCACTCAGTCCTGGTCTGAGTCACCTTTCCATGGCTCTACCATGGAATTATAGCATTTCTCTTGATTCCCTCAGCAAAAACAACAATCTCCTGCAACCATCAGCCAGAACATTACTGAAGTACTTAAAGCACCAATAATTGAAAGTTGGATTTATCAGAGAGTTGAATTCAGTCCATAGAACTTCCTGAAACAACTGTACCACATCAACTGGGTTTGACAACATCCATGTAGACAAAATTTTACTCTTTTAGACAAAATTTTTGAATGCATCCCATCTGTATAGACATGTATGTGAAGAAATATTTCTATATACAAATCAAGTATTGTAGGGCTAAAGTATATACAATTCTCAATCTCTGAATATTTACCCACCCCACCCCCAGAAGAGCATGCAAGCAAGAAAAGGCAAATATAACCAAGTGGTGAAATTTAGTTTGGCCTTTGATCAAATAAAGAAATTTGCAGGTTCAACTGTTTTGTGCACATACATACTTAGCAATGTATTAGGAACACCTAATTTATTGTAAAGGAATGCAACACAATCCTATTGATTGATCTCAACATGATGGACGGACAAAATAGATCATATGTATAGTAAGTTTCTTTTTTTTACCTGTATCCAGAATTCCCATTGCAAAGCCAATGACGGACATCACGGTTGTTAACAAGATGGCTTTCTTACACCATGGAATAGCATATAGTCCTACTGTTGTACCCAGCATAGATAAACCTATAAATATAATTTAAAATTTTCAAACAGAACATTTTAAGAATTAAAATTGCTCATATTTCATTTTAAATCCAGTAAATTCAAAGCCAGTAAAATTTGTATTTGTATGGAGAATTATTACTATATCATGAAGAAATGTAGTTTATTTAATGTAACAGTCTTATATCAAAAGTAAGTCATGTGTTAGACTGCAATCATAAGCACTTATAATTTGGAATAATGCTATTGATCTCTATGGGGCTTTCTTCTGAATAGTATATTTTGGATTGTCTTATTAGTTTCCAGAAGATTGCTCAATGGTTAAAAAGCATTGCTTCAATAGTTCAAGCCACCAAAAGCATAACTGTAAAAGACAGACCAGAAATAAGTTAAAATAAGCAAAAAAAAAGTAAGAGAACACCTGTCTGATCTTGATGAACACAAATCACCAAGGCCTGATAGATTATATCCCAGAGTTTTAAAGGATATGACAGAGGTCATCTTGGAACCACTGTACCATATCTTTCAAAAATCCTGGAGCATCGGAGAACTACCAGAGGACTGGAAAAGAGCTGATGTGGTTCCCATCTTCAAAAAAGGAAAAAAAAAAACAGACCCAAGAAACTATAGACCAATCAGCCTAACATCAATACTCGGGAAGATACTGGAAAAGATAATAAAAAAACAGATCTGCCAACATCTAAAAACAAGTAAAGTAATAACTAGCAGTCAGCACGGGTTTGTTAAAAACAGATCATGCCAAACCAATCTTATTTCATTCTTCAACATAGTGACTAAATTAGTAGACCAGCAAAATACTGTAGACGTAATATATTTAGATTTCAGCAAGGCATTCAGCAAAGTAGACCACAACCTACTTCTTAGTAAGCTAGAAAAAAGGTGGAATAGATAGCACTACCACTAGATGGACTCGCAACTGGCTGACAAACTGTACTCAACGAGTAGTCCTTAATGGGTCTAAGTCTACATGGAGTGAAGTAAGCAGTGGGATGCCACAAGGTTCCATCTTAGGCCCAGTACTCTTCAATATCTTCATTAACGATGAGGGAATAGAAGGGGAACTTACCAAATTTGCATACTAAGCTGGCAGGAATAGCTAACACCCAAGAAGATAGGCTCAAGATCCAGATTAGATCTAGATTAGAACACTGGGCCATATCTAACAAAATGAAATTCAATGTAGAGAAAAGTAAAGTCCTACACTTAGGCAAGAAAAACCAAAAGTACACATATAGACTGGCTGAAACCAGGCTCAATATCAGTAACTGTGAGAGGGATCTTGAAGTCTTTGTGGACAACCAGCTAAAGATGAGCCAGCAGTGTGCAGCAGCAGCCAAAAAAGTTAATGCAATCCTAAGTTGTATTAACAGAGGGATACAATCAAGATCAAGGGAGGTACTAATACCACTCTATAAAGCCTTAGTAAGACCACACCTAGAGTACTGCATCCAGTTCTGTTCACCACATTACAAAAAAGATGTTGTCTCTGTATCGTTCCAATTTTAGTATATGTGCTGCCGAAGCGAGACTCTAGAAAAAGTACAGAGAAGAGCAACCAGGATGATTAGGGGCTGGAGGCTAAAACATACAATGAACGGTTGCAGGAACTGGGCTTGGCTAGTCTAGTAAAGAGAAAGACCAGGGGGGACATGATATTTGAGGGGCTGCCACAGAGAGGAAGGGGTTAATCTATTTTCTAAAGCGCCTGTAGTCCAGACAAGGAATACTGGATGGAAACTGAACAAGGTGAGATTTAACCTGGAAATAAGGAGAAACTTTCTGACAGTGAGAACAATCAACCAATGGAACAGCTTGCCCTCAGAAGTTGTGGGAGCGCCATCACTTGAGACTTTCAAGAAGAGATTGGACTGCCATTTGTCAGAAATGGTGTAGGGTCTCCCGCTTGTGCAGAGGGTTGGACTAGATGACCTACAAGGTCCCTTCCAACCCCGATTATCTGTTATCTGTTAGTTTAGAAATACTGCAGCATAGAAAACAATTTGCTTCATCAATTTAAAATTGCTTATCATCCCTCCCCAAACCTTGATTTCTTCAGAATTCTGAAGAGTTTGTTTATTTGTATGCTGTCCATTCCTAAATGCATTAAGTGGCTAATAAACACAAACTTCATAAAATAACCCCTCCAATAACTATACCAATAAATTCATCCCAAATGAATAAACAAAAATCCCATCATAAGAGGTGAAGCAAAGCATATGAAGTCACGTGACCACCACTACACGCAAATTCATAACATGCTTTCTTCCTGGGCTCCCTGGAAAAGCCTGGTTTTATTCGCTCTCCAAAACGCAGGAGAGGGGACTGACCAGATACAAGGCATAAGAACAGCAACAGCAAATGCCTGTTTCCCAGGCACTTTCGGATGGCCTTCTTGAATAGATGAGACCTAACCAGAAATTACTTCATTTCATCTGACTGGATGGGCAGGTGAACATGGAGAAGGTGGATCTTCAGATAACCGAGTCTTGAACCAGGAGACTTTGAAGGTGACAAGAAGCACCTTCAACTCCATCCTGAAGCCATCTGGCGACCAGTGGGACCCCCCAAAGCAGTGGGGTCACCCAGGTATAATGAAAAATATTCATCCCTGACCAGCCTGCCATGTTTTAGACTAGCTGTCACATCCAAATGCTTTTCAAAGGCAGTCCCACGAACAGTCTGCTACAGTAATTGAAATAGGAGGTAAGCAAGACTTCCTGTTTCAGGAATGGTGCACGAAATGGAGCTCTGGAAAAGCCAATTAAAAGCCTCTTCTAGACTGCAAGAGGAAGTCTTCCATAGATAGGAAAGGAGTCTCATTAAAAAATGCCACTAAACTTATACGACAGTTCAGCGGTATGTCTATATAATACATCTTTATATATAATGTATTTAAAAGTCCTAAAACCCATTTGTTAGTAAAAAATTCTAATTCTAAAACCAAGGCAAAGGATTGAGAACATTTGAGTAAGCGAAATAAAAAAAGAGCCTGAATGTTCTAAATAATTAATGCAAATAAGGAAGCTATCAATAAAAATGCACTTCCTTGACCATGTTAAAAAGGGAATGACAATGACTTTGTTTTCTATTAGAAGGGACCTGCTGAACAGGAAGTATCAAAAAACTTCAGTTTAAAGAGGGGATTACAGAAGAAAGAATTAGAAGTAGAGAGACAAGGGAGCAAAAAGGGGAGGGGGAAGAAGGAAAGGAAAAGACATTATAAAAGACAAAAACAAGATATAGAGAAATAGGGAAAATGTATAAGGATTGAAAGTATAAGCCTATTTAGAGATAATGGGTGAAAATTTAATTGAAAAAGGGATTCTGCAAAGATGCATAAGATCCTATTGTTATATTAGAAATAGAAATAATTTTAGAAAATATGAAACAATGTATGATTAAAATGATGAATACTTATTGTAATGCAGTGGAATGTTTGTTAATAAATAAATGAAATAAAATGAATGAGAATGAATTTAGGAAAGGATGGGAACATTTTAAGTATTATTAATGATTTATAAAAATATAAGTGAAGAGAAATATGGGGAAAAAAGAATTATGAAAAGTTTATAAGTCTTCACAAGGAAGTATGATACTCAATAGAAAAGAAATGTTAAAGATGTTAAGATTCTAACTAATATTAATGATAGAATTGAATTGGAATGGAATGAGTGTTTTATTTACTATTGATATATATGTATATATACATATATATATGCATATATATACACATATATATACATATATATACACATACACACACGCGCGCGCACACACACACACACACATATGGTATTCAGCTTTGTTCGGGTATTTTCCACGTCATTATAGTTGTGCTTTTAAAGTTGTAGCAACATTTCGGCAGAATCTCATCTGCCATCATCAGGCTTCTGTATTGTGTTCGTCTGTGAGTCAGACTTTCACAGCCGTTTCTGTTTTAAATTTGGTGCTAGCCTACGCTGTGCCAGAATGGTTTTTTCTTCATCCTGATTGGTTGGGAATCTTGGTCTACAAAACAGACAGAAGATATTAGAAAACACCAATCAAGCAGAACACAGCAAACTCCAAGACCAATAAACACAGACCAAGACTCCCAACCAATCAGGATGAAGAAAAAACCATTTTGGCACAGTGTAGGCCAGCACCAAATTTAAAACAGAAACGGCTGTGAAAGAAACGGCCAGCACCAAATAGCCTGATGTACTGATTGGTAGACAGCAGTCAAAATTTTAAATTCTGAGCATTACATTTTAGGACGAGCACCAACTAGGACACATGGCAGAAGATAGAAACCAAGAAAACCAAGGACTTGCAAGGAGAAATTTATGAGGTGATAGAATCTACTCTTCTGAAGGTTTCTGCAAAGAGCTGAACTACATGTTTCCAAGGTCCCCTCCCATACTTTTTCTTCATCCCTGTAATGGATACACATTTGGACAAAGTTAAAATAACTTTTAGAAAGAGGTTAGAGGGAAAGAACTGATACAATTACTATCCCATTTCTGATCAGCTAAGTAAAAGGATCTTCAATATTGCCTTTGTCTAATTTTCATTATAATTTAATAACAGTATATCTAAAAACACAATTATTACTCACTTAGGGATAGATATGCAATACTTCTTCCATTAAAAGGTCAACAATCTATATTATTCATTTTCATTTTTATCCACTTACCCAAAAGTAACTTGGAGTTCATGCAGTCAAAAAGTATTCCACCAATTAGAGAACCACCAAAGTATCCCGCTGAACGGCCCACGAAGATATATGAAATTTGACTGACATTTTTGTTCACATTTGCAGCCAAGTCTTGAAAGGTTGGTCCTAGAATAGCAATAGCCATCCCCTAGAAATAAATAAAATCAATAAGAAATAAAAATAGTTGTTCTTAATAAAGCTTTGCAAAATTGTTCAAACAATTCAATAGTTAACTTACAACCTTTAGAATCCTAAGTATGCTTATTTGTAAATAAGGCTGACTGAAGTTAATAAACTACATCTACCCTCACTGTTCTGTGCAGTATACCAGAGAAGTATACCCTTTCTCCACAATTACCAAAAGGGTGTTTCTATGACGCCAATAAACAAGGCCTGGCAGCAGATATAGTTCCATTTGTAGCTTCCTGCAACTTATAAGGTTTCCTTTGCCTTTTGGTATTTAAGTCAGTCTTGATTCCTGGAAACTTCTTAAACAAGTCTCTGTGGTTTCCTTGGCAAGGTTTTTAAGAAGTGGTTCACCACTATTTGCCAGTGTCCTTCTTAGGGCTGAGAGACTGCCCAAAGATCACTCAACTGATTTTATGCCTCAAACAGGGCTAGAATTCAGTCACCCAGTTTCTAGCCTGATGCCTTAAATCCAGGAGTGTCAACCTGGATTTCTTCAAGGACTGAAGCAGCATTGCAGTTTTCTTTTGCGGGCCAGCTGGCGGTGGGGGAGACAGGACGGATGCCTCCTGCAGCATGCAGCCCCCATGCCCCATTTTGGCCAGCAGTGTGCTGGAGGCCACCCAGGCTGATAACTGGGGGTGGGCCCAAGTGCAACCCCACCCCCATGCCCCATTTTGGCTGCCAGACGCACCGCAGGCTGGTCCTTTGCTATTTCCAGGCTGGTCCTGTGGGCCAGATTTAAGTACCCCATGGGCCAGATCGGGTATGATACCCCTGCCTTAATTACTGCACCACACCAAACTGGTTGTCCCGTGCGTGCGCAAGTGCAATAGACCTGCTCTGGGCGAGGGCTCGCGTGCCGGCAGCTATGGCTCCACCTGCCACTTCTGGCACGCTTGCCATAGGTTCGCCACCATGGCTAGAGTATCACATATCTAGCATGACTAGGGACCACAATAACCCTATTTATCACAAAAAAGGTATCACAAAAAAGTTGAAAGAATTCATAACACAAACTACATGGATAAAGCCAAAGTTGCAACTGCTGACATCTTATTAAAAGAAGCACCTTGTATTGAGGTGGACTTTGTGTGCATATGCATCAGTTCGTTCACACACTCAAATTCTGCACCATACAAGTGGAAATCTCCCTTGAAGATTTCTCAGAATAGAGAAATTTCTGCAGGATCCTGGACACATATATTTGCCTTTATTGGTGAGAGAAATTTCTCTCTCAGAAATTCTTAAGACCTCCTCTAAGAGGTTTATTTTGCAGAACATCATCTATCACACCATCTCTGCCGGCACACAAGCCATTGCCCCAGAGCAGTTACACTGCACAGGTGCACGTGCTGCCCACCCGCCAGCTGATCATCAGGTAGCTGCCATGCCTGTACAGGGGGCAGGGTGCGCACAGGAGAAATATGCAGCATACATAGGGCAGGGGTGGGATTCAATTTTTTTAACAACCGGTTCTGTGGGCATGGCTTAGTTGGTGGGCGTGGCTTGGTGGTCATGTGACCGGGTGGATGTGGCTTGGTGGTCATGTTATTGGCTGGATGTGGCCAACTCAATATCACTCACATCGAGGAATGCATCTCCTCGCCTAGCTTCTCATGACTGTGGGGATGTTGGAGTAGTCGTAAGTGTGAAAAAGGGTCATAAGTCACTTTTTTCAGTCCCATTGTAACTTTGAATGGTCACTCCACACAAGCAAAGTATCAGCAAAAGAGGGGGGAAAAAATCCAGAGACGTTCCAGAGACAGGAAGTCTAGTCCTGCCAAGAATGTAATAAGGGTTAACGGAAAGGCAGTTTCTGTAAGCAACACCAGAATGTTTCCTTCCTGCCTTCCTTACAGGATTAGGCCAGTAGTTTCTTCTAACAACTGGTTTGCTGAACTGCTTAGAATGTTAACAACCAGTTCTAGCAAATAGGTGCAAACTGGTAGAAACCCACCCCTGGAGTAGGGGGCTCGCATGCGCAAGGAGTAGGGGCCGTGTGTCCTTATGGGTGCTGGCACGCTTGCGCACGCACACTTTTGGCATGCGAGGACAGAAAGTTTAGCCATCACTGATCTAGCAAATTGTATCCAGTAGAAGACTCATGCAATAGGCCTCAAGGATATTTTTTGAAAACAGGTATGTCAATATGAAAATAGGCAAAGTGTCAAATACCCAAGACTGGCAAAATGCACTCCAGATTTCTGGTTCCAGTTGATTATATGGATCAAGACCTCCATAAGAAATTATTCCTGTATCATTCAAGGGCAATGCAACATTAACCAAAATAAATTTACCATCACTAATCAAACTTTATTATGGTCATTAACCAGCACCTCTGCCAAAAGATCTACTATCAGAATCTTCATCTACCTAAGCTAAGATTCAATTTTTTATTTCATATAATTTTATCCAGACTTTTATTTTTTCTTTTATTGAATTCAGATTCATGTTTGTTAGTTTTCATGTCTCACTAATAAAAAAAAGGAGCCAAACATCATTCCTCTGTCCACAGCATCTGTGTCCAAGCCTTTTTGTTAATCTCATCTATCATGAAGATCATGACCTACTCATTTAAGAAAAGGAAGTATTTTATGTATTCTTCAGCATGGAAGCTAGGGTGCTGGTTGAAGTCAAGGCTTACTCAGCTTCAAATTGACCACAGCATTCACAAAGTGCTTTTGAGCCAGGTACTGTCTCTCATCCCAACCTAGATGGTTGCTGCCAAAATGAAACCTGCCAGGCAGCCCGACTTTCAATTTCCAGAGCAAGAGCGGAATGTAAACATTCAATGCCATGTAGTGGTTATGGTTGTCATTGTCAGCACTACACTGACCGTATTGTACAGGTAGTCCTCGACTTACAACAGTTAGTTACTGACCGTTCAAAGTTACACCATTGAAAAAAAAGTGACTCATGGCTATTTTTCAGACTTATGACTGTGGCAGCATCCCCATGGGCCCATGATTTACATTCAGATGCTGGGCAACTAGCCTATATTTATGACAGTTACAGTGCCCTGGGATCATGGAGATCCACCTTTTGCGACTTTCTGACAAGCAAAGCCAATGGGGAAGCCCAATTCACTTAACAACCGTGTTACTAACTTAACCACTGCAGTGATTCACTTGACCAGTGTGGAAGAAAAGTGGTAAAACGGGGCAAAACCTACTTATAACGAACTTCTCAGTTAGCAGCATAAATGTTCTCCACTCCTTATAACTTATAATTATATATAACCTATATAGTTATATAACTTATAACGAACTTCTCACTTAGCAGCATAAATGTTCTCCACTCCTCTACTCGTAACAGAATACCTTATGCCACCAAGACTTGAAATTCTAGACCTAGACAACCTAAGACAGCCTTGGGTCTGATCTAAGTACATAAAAGTACTTGGGTCTGATCTAAGTACATAAAATTATACATTGCAATGTCCTACCTGTCAATGAATACTTCAGCTTCAACCATAACAACACAAGAGCACACAATAGATACAAACTCAAGGTTAATTGCACCAACTTGATTGCAGGAAATACGACTTCAGCAACAGAGTGGTCAATGTCTGGAATATTCTACCTGACTGTGGTTTCTTCCCCAAACCCCAAAAACTTTAACCTTAGAGTTACTATTGACCTCACCCCTTTCCTAAGAGGTCTGTAGGGGGTGTGCATAAGTGTACCAATGTGCCTACCCGTCCCTGTCCTATTGTTTCTTTTATTTTTCTTATATGTATCCATGTATTCATAACTATGTTTTTACTTATACTTGTTATCTTATGATTGCTTGATAAAATAAATGAAATAAAATAATAAATAAATAAATGAATGTTGGGCTCAAGTGTGGGCTCATAAGTCGAGGACTACCTGTATGTTAGGCTTGAACAAAAGCAGGCCAAAAGGCGGAGGGTCTCCATGTGTCCCTATTCCAGCAGGACCACCTTTGCTCCTTAAGGAAGGCAGAGAGATCCCCGCCGGATCTCTCACTCATCTGTCTGCCGACTGCCGCTCTTTCAAGGGCGCCAGAGACAGCGGCCAACAACCCCGGACTTCTTTCGCTGCTCCCAGGAAGCTGCGGGCTGGGCCATAAGGGCAAGGCGCTCGCGGGGTCGTTGGAGAGCGAAGCCGGCTGTCTGTCACCCTGCGCGCTGCCCGGCTCGCTCGCCCGTCCGCCTGGCTTCCTCGCCTCCTTACCAGGCCCAGGAAAGCGGCGCAAAGAGCAGCCGAAATGCACCACTTCAGTGCCCGCCGGGATGCCGCCGCCGTCGCCTGCTTTCCCTCGCCATGGCCACCGCCACCTGCCCGGCTTCTTCGGCCGCTGCCACCTGCCACCTTCACGACCGGCTGAAGGGCAAGCGGCGCCGAGCATCCAGGCGGCGACTCTCCGGAGGCCGCATCCTCTCCAGCGGCGTCCCCGACGGCTCCCGCTTCTTCCCGCGCTCCCTCTTCTTCCAGCCGGGCAAAGCGGACCTGCTTCTTCGCAGCCCCTGCCATAGGTCTACACCCGAAGGCCGCCGCCGCCGCCGCCGCCGCTACAGAGCCAACCAGGCGACACGTGACCGACTAATCCCGGAACCGCCGGCATTTTGGCAGGCGAAAGGAGCGCCTTCACCTCAAGATCGCAATTCCCAGAAAGCACCAGAAACCAGCTGTTTACGGTGCGGACTGAGGCTGTCGCTGCAAAACGCGTCCCTTCGGATTTCACGCCGAGACTGGTATTCTGGGATTATACGCTAAAATATAAACTCAGCAATGCTACAGAGGTATGAAGATCATCGCAGCTGCTCAGCTAAGGCAAGCAGGTAATATATTGGGCAGCAACTATTTCAGAATATGCTGGAGGTGAATTATCACTTTAGTGACAGTAGTAAAAGTGGAATTCCATACTGCATGGGAAAAGGCAATGGTAAATCACCATGAAATGGTGAAGATGCTCTCTCAATAACAAGATCTCCAATTTTACTCTCCAATTACCAGTGCAGAAGAAGCTGATGCAGTGATGTATACCTCATCACAAAGATCACAAAATCATGCAGGAAATTTCTAGAAACTGGATAAAAAGAGTATTAATACTCTGAAAAGTCCTAAGAACACCATAGATTGTCAGAAAACAAACAAATGGAACAAATTAATTAAAATTTATTTTAAGGTACAAATTATTAGGCTCAAATTATCATTATCATATAATGGACACACTATGCAAAAGTCCAATTCTCTTGAGAAGTCCATAATGCCAGAAAAGATTGAAGTAGAAAAGTGAAAAGGATTTTATTAGTGCCGTGATAGGTGCATCAGAGATCTGAATGGTTAGGGTAAGGGCAGATCATCCCAGAGATGGTCCAACTGTGCATTTACTAAGATTTCACCATGACTTGATAATGCATAATCAATATTTACTTGTTAGAAATCAGTGATCTCATTTCCTGACTTCCAATCAAGATTGCTTCTTGTCTATATTTCAAGATTTTCGTACTACCCTGAGACACAGAGAGAAAAGTAAAAAAAAATGCTTCAGTGAAAAGCCTATCTGGTCAGCTCTTTGGCATTACTGGTAGTCCTTGACTTATGACCACAATTGAGCCAAAATTTCTCTTGTTAAGTGGAACATTTGTTGAATGAGTTTTGCCTCATTTTATGACTTTTTTTGGCCTCAGTTGTTAAGTGAATCATTGCAGTTGATAAGTTAGTAATGGTTGTTAAGTGAATCTGGCTTCTCCATTGACTGTGCCTGTCAGAAGGTCACAAAAAGTGATCCCATGAGCTTGGGACATAGCAACGATCATAAATATGAACCAGTTGCCAAGCATCTGAATTTTGATCATAGGGATACTGCAAAGGTGGTAACTGAAAAACAGTCATAAGTCACTTAGTTCAGTGCTGTTTTAACTCCGGTCACCAAATGAATTATTGTAAGTTAAAGACTACCTGTAGGTTCTGAGTTTATTCAGTACCTGGAGTGACAAGTCAGCTTGTGTTTCACAATATCTTCAGCTTCTAAAGCCTTAGAAATGGAATTTTCTTGTTATCTACACAGGATGCACAGAATAAACTGAATGGAAGCTAATAAGACTAACACAGACAATTTAATAGGCAAGATTGTCTCCTTCAGAGCCATTCTTGGTCTTCATGTGGAGAAATCCCATAAGGCTAAGTAGAAGAGGTTCCTTCCATGTGTCTTTGCTCAGGGATGGCATCTGCAGCAGCCATGGGAATATGCCTCTTCTTCATTGCCCGCCTCCTCTCTGGCATTCAGAAAGCCTGGAAAAGACATTATGGATGCAGATTTGGGGAGGAGGAGGGGGAGTGGAGAATTATATTTTTGTCCCTCTGGTAGTGGAAATTGTTTTGAACTGTGGTAGGGTTCACTGTGTTCTACTCCAAGGATCTTATCTGTGTGGTGTTTAAAATTTATGTCATCTTTTGTATTTTGGTTGTAGTACATATTACAAAGGGGGAGTTGAGTTATCCCTTTGAATTGATAGTGACTACAGCATCCCATAAAATAAGTATCCAGCTAAGCAGATTATTTCTTTATCATTTGACTAATATTTTCATATGTGTTAACATGTTTCTTTTATTGTAGTCCAGTTCTCTTTAGGACTTGTAAAAAAAAGGAGAGGGAAAAGTTCAACAATGCAGAAATAAAAAAGATGATCCAACAAAAAAGGCAGTGATAAATTCTCTCATAAAAGTAATAATTAAAGTTTGCTATTCAAGACTGGTTTGCTTTCTCAACAAAACGTTACAAAATCATCTTTCTTAGAATAAATTTTTGCTGCAATCCCCAAAAAACAACAGAAAACAGACCTGATTATGCCCTGTAGATCTCTGAGAAATGAACAAAAATATAAAACAATTTCATATATGCAGGCATCTCAACAGCCACACACAACATCTCTCAGAAATGAAATTCTTTATTGTATATATTCCTCTTCCATAAACATAGCATAAAATTGGTTGAAGCACCTCTTTGCTATTTCTAATAAATAAGCAAAAATCTTAGATATGAACAGAAGCCATTCTACGGGTATCTTTTATTGGTAAATATAGAGATAAGTTTCGCCTGTTCAGTGCTTTTGAATCTCCTTTGAAGAAGCCATTTAAATTCATTTGCTACATTTCTGAGCCTCACAAGTCCTGGAACTGAAAAAAAAAACTAGAAAGACAAAGATGCTGTAATGCTCACATTTATTTAGATAATTACTGGATATGGCAGCCCAATTCAGACATTGTGACTTTGGGTGGCTTACATAGAAGTAAAACAAGAGGAACCAGATAAAACAACAGAAAATAGAAGAAAATGAAGCCAAACCAAAATAATAAATCATTGAAACATGATTAAATACCTTGCCCAATCCCCAGAGGGAGAGTTTTTCCATGCAATTGGTACACAAGGTGACTTTTCAAGCAGGAGCCAAAAGCCCAAGATCACCTCTAAATAGGTCACCAGAACCAAAGCAACTGAGTGGCATGCAGTTGCTGATGGGCTAAAATATTGTATATCTTTTATTTAGTGGGATGCAAGCAACAGTATGTTGGCATGCAAGCTAGTCTCTTAGATCATGGATAACTTAGCTTGCATCACATAGCACGTATGCATTTGGTGTAAAATGGCTTTGGTTACATTTATTTTAGAAAAACAGAGTGGTAGAGGTGAGTTGTTATGGGCTCATCTAATGACAACATATGTTAGATTGTGACTTGGAATATAAGAGTAAATGCTAAAGAGCATGGATTACTTGATTAAATGAAAGAAGCAAATATAGGTATATTATATGTCTGTGAAACTAAGGGCTTATCTGCACTGCCTCTTGCCCTGTTACCAGGCACTCCTGTTTTGGCTGAGGTCATTTAATACTAATCCTAGCAGTTCACTGCTACATCTTAAAGGCAAGAGTGACCCTCACAGCTGAATCCATGGTTATTCTGTGTGTGTTCCAGAACCACCTTAGCTAGGAATGCTACAGCACAGGTAGTATAATATTTATAACACTATTAACAAATATGGTAGAAGGAAGCTGGTTTGGAATCTGTAAAAAATTTTAATGACTGTATTTATTTCCCTGAGTCATTTATATTTCCCTGTGAGGTTGCAACATTTTTCATTTTTCCAGTCAATTAGGGTAGTAGGATTTAACCCTCAGGTCCAAAAGGTTGCTTTCTACTTACTTCATGACTGTAAAAATGGTGAAACTGCTATTATATCATTCTTGCTAAAATTCACTCTAAAGGATGTTGGAGACCAACAGAATAGTGCGCATTTATTTTAAATCTGTCTGTATAGGCATTTTGATACTTTAACTTTGTATTTATCCATTATACCCATCTTATCTTTTTTTCTATCTATTCATATATGTCCAGTAAGACCTACCCAGAAAAAGAAATTAGCAACTACTTTCCTAGAACAGGAAAAACGGAAGATAGCACTCCAGCAAGAACATTGACAGTGGAAGGATTTGGTGTTTGTTAGGTCTCAATGCCAACAGATTGACAAAGTGTCATTCTGGAAAGAATTTTCTTAAACAAAACAAAAATAAAGAAGTGAATGAAGTTAGTATAATACTCTGGGGTTGATGAATACATGCAGAGGAGATATGACAAATGAAAACTAAAATATATGTCAGAAAAGATGAAGTGCTGTTAAAAAAAAGTTATACTTATGAAATTAAGATCCTGTACGTTGACAATAGTTGTAGGTTAAACTCTTGTGAATGGTGTACATGCCAGCGACGAGTTTCAGTAAAATTGTGTGATGTTCTGAATGAATATGATGTAGGAAAAAATATCTTGTTGGGTAACTTCAATAGATGGTTTGAACAAGGTGAGAGAACACAAAAAACTAAAGGAGCAATTCAAAAAACTAAATAAGCAATGAGACCCCCAAGAAGAACAAACGAGAATGGTAACTGGTGTCTGCTTAGGAAAATCTGTTTCAAATATGTAGTTTAAATGTAAGTTTATTCATGTGCAAAAATGTTTATGTTGAAAGGTTAAGAGAATTAATTAGTAAAGAGTGCAAGGATGTAGAGAGGTTATGTTTATGAAACTACCACCATTTTTGAATAGTGTGAAGAATGGATTTGAAGGAAAAGAGAACTTAATGGGGAAAAGCCTAAAACAAAATATAACTGAAACTAGAATAGCAATAGCACTTAGACTTATATATCACTTCACAGTGCCCCACTGCGGCTCTTGACCCCAGTAGGATAAGTCCTACATGAAAAATATGAATGAAAAGGGTAGATAAGGTGCAAGAATCTAGACCAGGGGTGTCAAACTCAATTTCATTGAGGGCCACATCAGGGTTGTGTTTGAACTCGCGGGGGGGGGCTGGTCAGGGTGAGCATGGCCAGCTTGATGTCATTTGTGTCAGGAACACCTGTGGTGGCCTGAGCACTCCGCCAACGAAAACGGGCTCATGAGCTCCATTTTTGGCTGGGACACCCTCCTGCAACCCTCTGCCAGTGAAAACGGAGCTTGGGAGCAAGCTCTGTTTTCCCTGGCAGAGGCATCACGGGCCAGTCTTTCACTGTTTCCAGGGCAGTTCCATGGGCCAGATCTAAGCACCCTGTGGGCTGGATCTGGCCTACGGGCCTGAAATTTGACACCCCTGATCTAGACACTGGAACAGAATGAAAACACTGAAGCTGAAGGATCAGGTTAGGGGCAGACTGTCAAGAGAAAATGTATCTGGCTGATAAGAGTCGACACTCACTTGATGGCACGAAAATAATCATTGAGTGCTGCAGAAGTGTGTGATGTAATGCTAATAGAAAGTAGAAAAATAGCAGTCAATAGATTTATGTGAAAAGGAAAAAGTATTGTTGAAAAAATGCAGTCAAAGAGAGCAAGGAACATTCAAGAATGAAAGAAGCAGAGGAAAAGCTTTGATGGAACTAAAAATATTTTAGAAAGCAGAGGAAAAGCTTTGATGGAACTAAAAATATTTTAGAAGTGGGTGAAAATGGCCTAATTCAGACCTTCAAATAGAATAACATAATAACAGAGTTGAAAGGGACCTTGGAAGTTTTTTAATCCAACCGCCTGCCTTCCTCAAGTAGGAAACTATACCATTTCAGACAAATGTTTGTCCAATCTCTCCTTAAAAACCTCCAGTGTTGGAGCACCAACTTCTGGAGGCAAGTCGCTCCACTGATTAATTGTTCAGTCAGGAAATTTCTCTTTAGTTCTAGGTTGGTTCTCTCCTTGATTCGTTTCCATCCATTGCTTCTTATCCTGCCTCCAAGTGCTTTGGAGACAAGGTGGAGAAATAGAGTGAAACGATTGGAAGTGATGAAATGCTTTAGCATGAAACGAAATCAGATTTAGTCGCATGTTTTCTTATCTTGAGAGTTTAATTTGGCGGGCTCACTATTTCTTATTTTGCACACTGCATGATGTTGCTTATGCAGGTGAAAAAGTATGTACATAGTACATAATTGATTATCTGTTTGCATCCTTTAGCTGGAGGCTTAATGAGCTACCAAGATGAACTGGATGCTGCAAAATGTGTGTATTGAGAAAAAAGAATAGAATACCATAAGACCTGGAAAGGCCCCATGTCTATTCAGCCAAATGCACCTTTAATTTCAAAATACTGAGAGATAACCCATGTGGGCATTGCCATATCATTCTCAGTATCTATCTTGCTTGTTTCTGCTGTTGGTGCAGAGCACAGGACCTGAGCAAGATAGAATCAGAATTTGGTCTTCATCCATAGGATTGTTATTTTTAATAACTGCTATGCACAGGAAGGACCAGAGAAATGCATGGCACCACTGAAACTTGAATAATTAATGCTATATTAAATATATCTTTTGATTTGAAAATAAAACAGCAGAGAAAACAATTCACATGTAAAATTGCTGAACTCTGAATCAATAATAAAAACATGCAAATATAACTGAAAAATTAATGTCAGTGTACTTAACATATGTTCAGGTAGTCCTTGACTTATGACCATTTGTTTAGCAACTACTTGAAGTTACAAAGGCACTGAAAAAAATGAATTGAAACTGGTCCTTACATTTACAGCCATCGTAGAAACCCCACAGAGATTAAAACTGAGATGTTTGCCAACCGGCATGTATTTACGATAGGTACAGTGACCTGGTTCACGTGATCATCGTTTACAACCTTCATAGGGGACTTCTAACCAGCAAAGTCAGTGGGTGAGGCCGGATTTACTTAATGACCAGGTGACTCACTTAACAATCATGGCAAAAAGATCATAAAATTGGGCATGATTCATCTATTAACTGTTTCACTTAGCAACAAAAGTTGCAATCCCAGTAATGGCCATAAGATAAGGACTACCTGTAATTTAAAAATCTTATTAACAAAACAAGCTTATTAACAATATAGCTTGAATTATATTTCCTAGGCACTAAATGACACAACATTCATGTGTTTCAGCACATACTTTCCCATATATTCATGAAAAATTGAATTAAGCCTTTAATTGAATTATTCAGTATGAAATAGCCCTAACTTTACTATAGTACTATCTATATTGAGATAGGTAGCAATACAGAATGGAACTGTTAAATTTTAAGCAATAGAAAATTTACAGAAAACTAATAAGTGTCAGTATTGCATAATAATATTCTGTTTTATCCTGCATATAACAATATTGTAAAACTAAATGCTCCAATTGTAAGTTATGTTAGGTATTGGTATGCATTTGAATTAAGCTGGACCTTATATTCCCTTCAGAAGCAATATGCCATGGACTGAATCAAACAAGGCCAAACCTTCACCAAAAAGCAAACCACACAATGAGGCGTTGTAAATTATTCAACTTGGTAGCACGCTATAGTGCAGGTGTCATTTTGTAAAAAAATTGCCGCAATTTAAAAAACTCTGAATCTACATGCCTGGAACTTTTAAAAATTAGCAGAAATAGTTTTAAAACCACTAGATACTATTAAAAATTCCAGCTGAATCACTCTGCTGGACAGATTATAAAAGTGAAGGTATTGGGAGGAAATCAGGCTGATAAGACAGGACAGATCTTGACTCCCACATATACATTCATATATCTCTAACCTACACATTCACTAGCATATATTCAGTTATAACATTGGTCATATAAAAGTGGAAACGTATTTTGTAAAGGCAACCAAAAACAGCTGAAAAGATTTCTTGATATTATTTCCACACTGCTTGCCATAGCTTTGCCAAAAACCAGGATCATGGTACACACAGTTTATAAACAGAAAGCTACCTAATTTTATAAAAATAAATTCAATCTGGTAGAAAAACATAGCAATATTAAATAACAGATTCTAATTCTTTGCTCGGTTTCTCATATGAGTCCGATATAGGGAGCGGTTTGAGTTCCAGCATTTTTTCTGTGGTTTCTCCATTCACAGGTGTAGCTTGTTCTTTGCGTTTCCTCTTTTCATGCACCCATGGAATAGCACATAATATAATTCCTCCAATAATAGGTGGAACTCCTGCTAGGTAGAATGCTACATCATAGGTGCCCAGGTGATCCCGTAACTTGCCTGGAAAATGAAAAAAAAAATATAACACTAAAATTAACACTTCAAGCTAAATAGCTAGATTTTTCAGCAGGTTTTTTAAAATGTGGAAGTACTCCTGAGTTCACTATACATACAATAATTACCCAACGTAGGTCTTAAAATAATTTTTTAAAAATATTGTAGCTTAATAAAGCATTTCCTTTCTTCAAAAGAAGTCTAAAAAAAAGGAAAACTGCTACTGGATGATATAGAAATTGTGTTCAGGGAATTGATATTATAAGGAGAAAGAGCAGTGATTTTCTACAATCCCCCATTGTAGTAAACCTTTTTATGCTATTCCAATTGAAAGAATAAGAATAGAGATTCAGAAAAGTTATCTTTCCTCCAACAAGAAGCTTTTATTAGATCCTGGTTCTTGGCTGAGGGTGATTTTGTCAATGCAGATGATGTTCAAGTGTTGTTCCAGTTCTTTTGGGATTGCTCCCAAGGAATCTATTACTACTAGCACTACCTACACTTATTATCATTATCATGATGGTGATGGTGTCAGAAGGTATTTAGCCTGGATTTGGCATTTTTATCAACCTATCTATCATGTCCTGTCCAAGGATTTGAGATAGGCAGATATTGTTGGAAAATGATGATAGTAAATATGTTGTGGCCACCTAACCTAAAGGATTGGGCAGTTTACAATGTATTAAAACACACAGTTAAAACAGATCAAAACATAACAGCAGCATTACTATTTGATATGCTTTTTACATATTTAATTAAACATTTCTCCCTACCTGCAATAGGTGGGCCAACTGTCATTGGTATAGACATCAAGCCTAAGAGGAATCCAATTGCTTCGGAAACATGATATGCGCCAACTAACTCAAAAGCAATTGGTGCCATGATACAAATGAAGCATCCATCAAAAAGGCCCATGATAAGGCAGACAACAATAAGAGCTTCAAAGGATCTGCATAACGGGATCATCATAGACATCAGGCCAATTAACAAAAAGGATATCACCTATACAAAAGAAATACAAGAGGAACAGAAATAGTGAAAAACAATGAAGGGATTCTATTATTGTATCCATTACAAATGATATTTTTCATCAAAAATTAATAAAGTTTTTTTCCACCTAGGTCAAGCTTAGATGTTCTTAAACAAACAAACAAAACTAAGCAAAATTTGACGTAGTTGTACTTAAATTCCTTATATTCTTCAATTCAAGGAAATCCCAAAGTAGTAAACTAGAGAGTAAGAAAATTATAACTGCTACTATAAAGTAAGTAATAGCAAACCCCTTTTTTATTGTAATCAAGACAACTAAATTGATGTGTCTATATAGTCATCAGAAGTCTATTTGACTTAGGAAAGTGTCCTTTTATCCAACTGTGTCTACTTGCTGATAGAAACTTCTTCCATCAATGGATTAGTATATCTGTGAACAAAGTATATGATTTTCACATTTCTTTTTTTCTGTGCAAACCCCTCCAACAACTTTCAACTTTCAACAGACAGCTCAGGGCGTCTTTGGAAGATTGCATGTGGATTACCAGAGAAAGAGAAATTAATTAGCATTATTCTTTTTCCCTCCATGAAAGCCATTCTTGAACCAAAAGGACTCCTACGAGTTGAGGGACATAATTAAAAACATATTTCTGTTAATTATTTATTGTAAGGTGTCCAAATTACTTTATTATATGCAGCACTTACAAAAACATGGCATAACTCTAGGATGTTTTTGAGGTCTAACTGCATTAGCTGAAGGTAGTCTCCAGGCCCAATTTAAAAACCTGCTTTTAGCCTTCACAGACCTAAACAGTATGAAGATTTGCCAAATCCATTCAGGCATATTCCTCTGTGGGGATCAAACACAGAACCAAACCATCATTAAGAGAGGACTTCTTAACATTTCAGACTGTCACAATCTTAATTCTTTAAATATTTCAAGGAATGTTTCATTTTCTTTTGTTTAATAATAAGATTACATTGTTTGTTCAAATACTCTATGAGAGTATTAAATCTTGAAAAGCACTTTATCTATCTTAGAAGTAATGACTGTCATAATGATAAGGATAATTAATGCACCAGTAATTTTTACTTTTCTGGGAAGTAATTATAAAAAATAATCTCTCCACTTCCCTTGAATTAGTCTCAACTCCGGTTAACTGCATGGTCACATCCAGACATGATTTGCTCTCACCTTATCTTGGGTTGCTTACCATAATATCCTGGTCTGGTCTAATAATTGGATATATCCTGGCAGTTTCCATTTAAGTTTTAGCAGATGTGATCTTGTTTAGTTTTCTCAAGATTAGTTATGGTCAGCTAAATGCTGCCACCCGGTGTGACCACAACAGTATTAAAAGAATGAGAGTAATTTTTGCTGAACTCATCCAAACCTAACATCCTGCCTAAGCAGTGTGCCACTAAGTTCAGTATTCTATCCATTGTCCCATATTGTTTCTTGTAAGTTTCCTATCTTTTGGATAAAGTAAGCATGCCTATGTTTTATTGTTTTTTAAGAAAAACACTTTATACATTACATATAAAATGTGTGCTGTGCTAATACATATTAAGATATTGGGTTTCAAGATTTCTGCTAGGCAAAGAGTCACTCGTTGTTGATCTAATCTTTTGCTTATATCCTAGCTCTGAAACAAATGAAAAAGTTCAAATGAAAAACAGTGAATGTCTTCTTCCTGCTAGGTGAGACTGCATTTGAGGAAATGTTTACTCAGCCTTGAAAAGTGGAATAAAAGGGATCAACTTAAAGATCTTTCTTACAAGTGATCTTGCTGGGGAATAAATATAAGTCTTTACATTTCTATTACACTTTGTATGGGAAAAAGACTTCAACAGAAACTACTGCTGCACTTTGTTGCTCTATCACTTTTTTTTTTTTTTTTTGGCAAAGGCAGACCTCAGCATGACCAGAACCACAATGAATCTCACCTGACCCTGGACTGCAGAAGTCCAAACCACAAGTTTGACATTTCCCCAATTCTTGTAGCCACAAAGACATGCAGGGCATTCACTGATTTCTCAACATTGTTTTAAACTAAATTAATATTGTCTGTAAACGTATCTAAATAGTGACAAGATAGGTATAAAGGTCTCTCAGCAGCCTGAAATCTGAGTCTTTTGTTTCTTTAGTTCTCTTGTTCTTTCCAGAAATGGGATAGTGACTGTGTGCTCTCTCCACTTCTCTTCTCACTATATACCAAAGACTGTATCTCAAAAGATCCCTCTGTTAAAGTACTGAAGTTTGCAGATGATACAACAGTGATTGGTCTCATTCGAGACAACGATGAATCTACATACAGATGGGAGATTGAACTAGCCTTGTGATGCAACCAGAATGATCTTGAACTAAATACACACAAAACCGTAGAAATGGTGGTAGATTTTAGGAGAAACCCTTCCATACTACCTCCTCTTACAATACTAGTCAACACAGTATCAACAGTAGAGACCTTCAAGTTTCTAGGTTCTATCATATCTCAAGACTTAGATGGACATCTAACATCAAAAATGTCATCAAAAAAGCACAACAAAGAATGCTCTTTTTGCGCCAACCCAGAAAGCTCAAACTGCCCAAAGAGCTGCTGATTCAGTTCTACAGAGAATTATTAAGTCTGTCATCTGCACCTCTATAACTGTCTGGTTTGGCTCTGCAACCAAACAAGACAAACACAGACTTCAATGGATAATTAAAACTGCAGAAAAAACAATTGCTACCAACCTGCCTTCCATTGAGGACCTGTATACTGCAGGAGTCAAAAAGAGGGCTGTGAAAATTTCTACAGCCACCTCACATCCTAGACATAAACTGTTTCAACTTCTTCCCTCAAAACAACGCTATAGGGCACTGCATACCAGAACAACTAGACACAAGGACAGTTTTTCCCGAAATGCCATCACTCTGCTAAACAACTAATTCCCACAACACTGTCAAACTACTTAGTAAGACTGTATTACTATTATTCTTTTCATCCTTCCTATTACTTATCTCTTCCCACATTACTATAACCGTGTTGCTTGTATCTTTACAATTTATGCTGGTTTATTTGTTTCCTAGTATGATTTGACTGCTTATTAGTAACTTATGACTATCAGTAAGTGTTGTATCTTATGATTCTTGATTCTTGTATTTTTATTTTTTTCTTATGTACACAGAGAGAATATGCACCAAAGACAAATTCCTTGTGTGTCCAATCACACTTGGCCAATAAAGAATTCTATTCTATTCTGACATGGATTGAATGAAAGCTTAGATATTAAAGCAAAGATTTTCAGCTATTTTCTTAGAATATGTAGGAAAGATATTTTATTTTGTTCTATGGAGCATGGATTCCTCATTGTTCTGGAAATTCTGAACAACATTTGTAAACGTTGGTCCTGCAAGTAATACCTGGGAGGCTTCTTCTATCCCATTTATTTCTTATCCCAGTTTGGTACGTAGAGAGTTCTTGCCATGATGATAAATTTAATTGGAGTCATGACAAGAACAGGTCTAATGCAGAATATGGTTAGAAAGAAAGGACAGAAATCTGATGTCATAACGAGTCTGTCCTTCCCTTGAACAAAAGCTTATCATTTGCAATCCATTAACTAATCTTAAATGTCACAGTATAGGTGAAACTATAGAAGACTACTGCAGCTACAAAGTATACTTTATTCTCTGAGCTAGTCTAGTCTATATATGTACAGTTATTTCAATGTTCATTCTGAACAACTTTCTTTAAGAAGTGCTTCTTTAAGAAGTTGCTTTAAAACAATCAATACTTTGTCTCTAGAAAACAGAATATTTTGCCAAGGTTTGTGTCATCTGAACTGATTGGGGCCAATATGCCAAAGTCTGCAACATCACTGGTGCTAAGTACCAACTGTTTACTTGACATTACTATTTGTGACCTTTTAAGAAATTCCTTATATAGATAAGCAGATATACAAAGAAAAAAAAGTAACCACTCAATCCTTTAAAAAAAATTTAAATACACACAAAGAAATATTCATATTCCAAATATTCAGATCTTGTTCTTGCCTAAAGAAATGTAGCACAGTAATTGTCCCAAAGGTGCTTTTTTCAGAAGGCAACTGGACTTTCTGTTTTTTCTTTGAAGACGTTTCGCTTCTCATCCAAGAAGCTTCTTCAGCTCTGACAGGATAGCGGAGAATGATTTATATTCCTTGCAAACAGCTGGTCATTTGCATCCTTTTAGAGCAGGGGTCAGAGGTGGTATTCAGTAGGTTCTGACCAGTTCTGGAGAACTAGTAGTGAAAATTTTGAATAGTTCAGAGAACCGGTTAGTGGTAATCTTCCCCCAGGAGTGGGGTGGGAGTAAGAGTTTTTACAGTATCCTGCCTCTGCCATGCCCACCAAGCCACACACACCAAGCCATGCCACACCCACCAAGCCACACCCATGAATTGGTAGTAAAAAAATTTTGAATCCCACCACTGGCAGGGGTGTCAAACTCAATTTCATTGAGGGCTGCATTAGGGCTGTAGTTGACCTCAGGGGGCATGGCCGAGTGGGTTGGTGTGGCCAGGTGGGTGGGCATGGCCAGCTTGACATCACTCCCCAAACTGCTGGCAAGTTTCCTCTTTGCATTGTATAGACCAGCCGAAGCGACGTGGGCCGCTTACATTTTCCAGGCTGGCCCCACGGACCGGATCCAACCACATCGCAGGCCTGTTTTAGAGAGTCGTTGAAGCACTTAGAGCTTTATCCGTGT
>NW_028262858.1:13852-33434 GCF_049901715.1 Pseudonaja textilis | reverse complement strand
GGAAACAAAGAATTCCAGAGACGTCTACAGTTTTAAATCTTAGTCCCATCAATAGCATTGGAAACTAAGAGATGGATTTTTTAGGGGATATTTTGTTGGAAAGTGAGATATTTGTCTACTTTTGTAGCTAACCTGGATCAAATATGGTGTCTTTTTGGAACTGTGATTTTGAGAGATTACTAGAATTGAATGTAAATTTAATTAGACATTTTGAAAGAATACAATTGCAAGCCATTCACATTGTCTTGCTGAGAAGATTACACAGATTGTTTCTACGAAGTTCTCCAGGTATCAGACTCAGACTTGAGAATCTATCTTTGTGAGGATGCATAGGTCAGTCCCGTAGGTCATGCTTCCTGCTTGTCAGAGAAAACCAGGAAGCAAGGAAATCTGCACAGGAAACTGGCATTCTGTGGAGTGAATCTATGATCCATTCTGTTGAGAGAGAAGTTCCCTGAAAATGGGGTCCAGCACGAGTCTGAAAGCTTGGAAGACTAAACTTCTGGTCCCAGTGACAGATCCAGGTTGGATCCTGCAACATTCTCCTGGGACATGTATATTAGTCTTCATTCATGAATCTATGAAAGCATGGAGTTTGATACTGAAGCTCATCCTTACCACCAGGAGCCATAACTCACTGAGCTTTGGATTTTGACAAAAACTCATCTTTCCTGTATGACAAAGAAGGAAAACATGAACAGTGTTTGATAAATGCCACCTGCATGGGTACTTCTTAAAGGAATTTAATGAGAAGACGACGCATGTGTGATTAATCTGAAGAAATCATAGCCATCCAAGAGGAATCATGGAATGTATGCTGCTATCTTGAATGAAATCAGTCTGTAGAACACTGGAACAACATTTGAAATGGTAGACTTTCCCAGTATCCTTTCTTTCAATTTGTTCTGCTTGCTTTCCTCTGGTCCCGGTATGCTTCTTTTATGGTGGTTGTTGTTGTTTTAATGAACATTCACCATAATATTTATTTATTTAGCATATGGCATATCATACATGGATTTACAATATATATTAACATTCCCCCAGGTTTAAAAAAAAACCCACAATAAAATATGAATGTTAAAAACATCTGTATTCAGATACCAATGTCTAGGCCATTGAACCATACATGACAATGAAAACATCACAATATCTTTGGTTCCCACTGTACAACTTTTAGCACCTTATTGTTGTATAATGAACTATGCTGTTTTAGAGCTTTTGGATGTGTCTTGCAGTATTTTGTTTCTTGTTGGGTTTTTCAGGTTGGACCCCACAACATTGAAGGAACTTGCAAGCTGTGGTGTCTATAGACTGTGATAAAAATACTTAAGATGTCAGCTGTGATGGGTTTAATGAAAAGTCTGGTTATATTTTACGTGGGTTTCACATATGACCCATGTAAAAAAATGAGTAGAACTTTGTTTACACCTATCACGGCTGCCGTCCTTTTAGCCATGTTCTGCAACTATATCTGTGGGTCAAGAAACACAACTGAAATGTCTACTCTATTAGAGAACGTGGCCCTGTTATTTTCATTTACATGAATCCTTTGAGGAAAGAAAGGAACATCAAGCATTCTTTTGTATTTGCACCATTGTATACAATTTGTATTATAGATTCTCATATGGAAACCACAAATAAACAGAGGTACATCATTCTCATTCCCAGATACTAGTCCAAGCAGCTTACATTAAAAAATGATTGCTGTGTTTCTTTTATGGAGATTGTTGGGACTTTTCATTGAATGTACTTTGAAGATAACCTTAAAAACAGATTTAACATGCAAAACTGGATTACATGATGCACAGCAGGTTTTAAAAATATTCAGAAATGTTGCTTTCATGCTTCAAATCCTTGGAAAGCCAAATACATTCAGTTTTGAAACTGCATCTTGCTTTTCACTGTTAAAAAAAAATAAGGAAAGTGTTTAATAGCACATATGGCATAATTTTATTTGACATCTGTTTTGCAACAAACAATATTTAGTTCACTTATTTGCCGAATGAATACAGTGCATACTGCAAACAAAAGTCCAATGAAAATTTTTACATAGCTTGCAATATATCAATATTTATTGTAAAAGAGAGCTAAAACCTAAACATAAGGGTGTTATTGATTGCACCATGCAAAACATTGATTAATATATGCTCCCAATGCATTTGAAACAGTGCCTCATGAGGTATGAATACAAGGTGGTTTTCAAAAAGTAAGGTAGCTTTCAAAAAAGAGTAATTGATATTTTCCCATTGGCGACATTTAGGCATATGGCCCCTCCACTTAATTTGTATCATTGTATAAATATCAATATATTTTAGCTCCTACCAACAAAAATGGTGCAACCCCCAACTTAATTGTAAGAGTTATAGATTCTAGTGGAAGGCAAATCTGAAATGCATTTCTCTTTTGGCAGATCTAGCAGAACAAGGCTGTGTTTTGAAAGCTCATATCCAAACAAATTGTATTTTAGAAAGGATTTATTTAGGACAGAAAGTTTCAATTCATACAAAATTATTTCAGCATCTAAGTTTAGCTACATGTTAATTTGAGGCTGGGGGAGTGAAGGTTTTTAAACTGGGATGTAGACTTAAGACACAAATCAAATATATTCACTCTCCAATTTGATTCTCATTTGGAAAATGGGAATAATAGAAGTTTACTGATTTACCTGAAGCTGTTTATTCTTTGACTCTTTCCTCTCTCCCCTTGTGTTTATTTTGTCTTTATTGATTTCTTGTTAGGTGAGATGAAGGATTCACCAAGAATTGGCTGCCTTGCTTTTCTTTAAAATCTGAATGTGACAGATATTTGAAATTCAGATTTGTACAGTAACATCAGACCATCTTCTGCAAAAGTCTTCTGTCACTGACTTGTATTGGTGACATCCAGAAAAAAGGAAGTCAACTCAAATCACCATCCAGAATCTCCAAAATGATGGTCTTGTGAATACAATTGGCGGTAGTAACACCGTGCTAATTTATATTGGGCATTTGCACTGAGAACCCTTTCATCCCATCCCAATGTATGGTCAGGTGCTCTTGTCCATAAGTCATTTGACACAGCTTCAATCATCTGTTGCTTTATAATGCAAATATTAAATATAAATTGAGTTGTATGTTCACTCTCCTTATGACTATGTTGGTGTAAACACCAAGCATTAATAAAACTAGTGTGCAGGAATCCTTACAGTATATGCATACTAAAATATTTTTAGTACAGTATATATTATGAGTATGTGTGTATATATATATATATAAACATATTATAAACATATATATATAATATATATATGTTTAGTATATATTTTAGTATATATTGTAAAATATAATATTGGACATATATAATATCCTGGACATAAACTGTTTCAACTCCTAAACGATGCTATAGAGCACTGCACACCAGAATAACTAGAGACAAGGACAGTTTTTCCCCGAATGCCATCACTCTGCTAAACAAATAATTCCTTCAACACTGTCCAACTATTTACAAAGTCTGCATTACTATTACTATTAATCTTCTCATCACTCTTTATTGCCCATCCCCTCCCACTTGTGACTGTATGACTGTAATGTTGTCGCTTGTATCCTTACGATTTATATCGACCATTTATATGACTTGATTGCTTATTCTACCCTATGACTATCATTAAGTGTTGTGCCTTATGATTCTTGAACTCTTGACAAATGTATCTTTTCTTTTATGTACACTGAGAGCATTTGCACCAAGACAAATTCCTTGTGTGTCCAATCACACTTGGCCAATAAAGAATTCTAGCCTATCTATTCTAAAATAACCATAACTGTTGGCTTTTTGCCCATTTATTTTTCCTTTCTCTTTGGCTCATGGTGTGGTCAACCAATATTGCTTGAAAATGCATATAAAAACATTTTACCTCCTTTCCTCCCAATAAAGTTGGTACTGAAGGGAGTATTTTTGAAAAGCAGATAACACATTCTCTTCTGGAAGGAATTTGTGGACTTTAAAACTCATTCTTTTAAATACGGCTGATAGCTTTCCTTTTCTTCTGGGTATTTGCATGCAACATCTGTTTCTGCTCCAATATTCATTATCTTTTCTAAAGATTGAGAAATAGATAGGTTGCAAATAAATATGTGCCTACAAGTTTATTATTTATTTTATGTTATATTGTTTTGCCTTCCAAAGGAGAACCATCTCGTTCTGCTTCTTTTTCATTGCAATGTTTTTTTAAGGCATGGAGTATTGGGCGTTGGATTGTTTTAGATGTTAAATTAGTCTCTTTATTTAGTGTTTTCTATTTTTTTCTAAATTATTAATATATCAACTTAGGGAACTGCTGGATTTTTAAAATTGAGGAAATATTTTACAGACCCTAATTATTAGGAATTATTAGCGAAGTGACTGAATTGCCAATGTAAAAGATTCTGGTGGTTGAAGTAAAACTGCATATTTAAGCTTTCTAAATGAACACTTTTTTTAAAGTAATTTATACCATCTGTGTCAAAATTTGGAGCCTAAAATGCAAAAGGAGAGGAACAAATGTTGGTTTCATAAAACAGTCCTAGTTCATTGTTGAAATTGTCACACATTAACGTTGCAGGCCATCTGGGTAGACAAAAGACTCTAACCAGATTGCTAAGATGATTTTATTGGTCTGGTATTAATCAGTATGTGGCATAATATTTAAGCTAAAAGAAATGATGAGGTGAACTGGAGTGCCTGAAACCACCCCTTCCCAACACAGCGATAGTTGCATAATAGCCTTATTATGCCATTGAGAATAGTCATTTTTTAAAAAAAAATGATTTTTAAAGGCAAGAACATGGAACTAGTAACCCATATAATATTTTTAATTTGCATTTGGAAAATAAAATAAAACTTTAAGAAGCAACTGTTGTTGGCATTTGGGGAATCAGAGATTTCAGCACTACAGCATGCTTCTATTAAATTATGGAACAGCCACAGTTATGTTGAAATTAACTTTAATTTTTTTTCCCCTTTGTGATGGAGTAAATTACTTGGCCTGAAAAGGGTCTATGAAGAATTGTCTTCCCTACAACACTACACATTCTAAAGTTATGCCTTCCCAACATAATTTCAATAATAAGAGGGGCGGGAGCAGTCTTCCAGAGCTCAGTTTTGTGCCTTGTTTCCTTCCTGGAAAGTTGGTGTGGTCTTTAAAAATAATCTTTAAAGCCAATAGTTTTTTATAAGTTTCCAGAATAAAACTTTTAGCAAGCGTAAACAGATTTGAGGACTTTTTCTTATGAATTCACAGCTTGTTAAAGTTCCTACCAGTAGAAAGTTTCAATTATGACAGCACCATACTCCAAAACCTCAAAAATACATATGACATATGAACAAGTGCCCTTCCTTCCTTCCTTCCTTCCTTCCTTCCTTCCTTCCTTCCTTCCTTCCCTCCCTCCCTCCCTCCCTCCCTCCCTCCCTCCCTCTAATATTTATCCAGACAAATGTGTTCAGACAGATAAATGGGGAAACTATAATCTTTTGGATGTTAGGTGTTACTCTATAATTTTCAATAGACTAGTCAGCATAGCCATTGGATAGCAGTATTTGCAAGGGCGTTATATCCTTTCCTCTTCAAAATGATAATATTGGTCTTTATCAAATTACATGATTTAACTGCACGTAGCTTATTAAACAAGCATGAACACTTTCAGTGCAGCAATATGGGAAAGTGTGTGTTGGTAGAGTTTAAATTAAGTTCCTCGTAGCTTAAGCCTTTTTGCAATAAGTTGGAGTTGAGTATTGTACGTAAAGCTAGGCACTGTCTTGTTAAACAACAGAACCAAACAGGGATTTGTGGAATCTCTTGTTGATGTATTGACTTTAGAGAGATCCTGTAGTTTAGCTCCTGGTCCGTTAAGTCAGGTCTCTGGATGGAGAAGTGCAATTATTTAAATTTAGTGACAGGACCCTTCCCCACGAGAGCTAATCTTGACTTTCCCTGAGTGTAACGGGAACAGAAAATGCTTCTTGATAATGTTGAACTTGAGGAAGGAGTTTTTCTAGCCCTCGACTGAAACAATTTAAGCAAAGGGGCTCGTTCTAATTTCAGTATTGCAAGATTTGTGGAGATGGTTTTACTTTAATGAGCCAGCGTTTTAAGGTTCGTGATTTATGGAATATGTAGGTGTTTCAATAAGCTCCTGATCACTTGGTTCAAAAATACCATCTTAATTTCTCACACGCTGTTAACCACAAGGGAAAGCGCCAAAATTTATATATATATATATATATATATATATATATATATATATATATATATATATTATATATGTGTGTGTGTGTGTGTGTGTGTGTGTGTGTGTGTGTGTGTGGATCTTTGGTTGTTCGGGTTTTCTCCCGCGTAAGATTCGAAGTATCTAGGCAACGTTTCGATGAAGTCTCATTCATCATCTTCAGGCTTCTGTCTCCGGCTCTGTGCTTCTCAGAGTAATGGAGATTGCAGCTGCTTCCTCCTTTTAACTGCCAGTGGGGGTGGGACTTGATTGGGTGGGGGCTTGGCTGTGTTCTGATTGGGTGGGGGTGTGTTCTCATTGGTAGGGGGTTTGGCTGTGTTCTGATTGGTTGGGGGTTAGCCGTGTTCTGATTGGTTGGAGGCCTGTTCTGTTCAGGTGGGGGCTTGGTTGTGCTCAGGTTAGTCTTAGTTGCTGGGGGATTTGAGCTGGAGAGTTGTGATCTGGCTGTTTGGCTTCAAGTTCGTGGTCCTGCTGCATCTTCACAGTGGGTGTCGGTTTGCTTCATGTATGGCTCAGAGGGGTTTGAAGTGGGTAGTGATGCAGCTGCAGTGCAGCTTCTGGTCCATGGTCGCTTTCTCATTTTCTGAATGGGTGGGAGTCTGTTTTCTACATGGAAGTGTGGTGGTGGCATCTTGTGTGGCTCTTATGGGTGTGGGTCCGGTGTCCTTCTTCATGTTAGGTATTCGTCTGTTCATGAGGGCGGGTTTCCAAATGGCTGGAAGGCGGGAGGTGTCGTCTCGTTTGTTCATGCTGTGTGGGCGTTTTTCTATCTCTATGGCTTCTCTGATTATTCTGCTGTTGAAGTGTTCGGTTTTAAGCGATAGTTCTGGTATTTTTAAAATCAATTTCATGTCCTGTGGCTTTGAGGTGTTGGACCAGGGAAGAGGTCGTTTCTTCTTTTTGATTGAGTTCTTATGTTCTTCAATGCGTGCACTTATTCTTCTGTTAGTTTGTCCAATGTATGTGGTAGGGCAGGCAGTGCAGGGGATTTCAGTATACTCCTTGGTTTTCTAATTCGATTTTGTCTTTGGGGTTTCTTAGGATGGTGGATATTTTTCTGTTTGTGCAGAATGCTGTTTTGATGTTGTGTTTTTGGAGGATCTTGCTAATTTTGTCTGTAGTGCCTTTTATATATGGGAGGAGGGCTTTGCCGTTTTCTTGTTCTCTGTCTTGGATTTTGGTTGGGGTTTCTTTTTGGATTAGGTGGGTAATCTTCTTTCTTTGGAATCCATTGGCTGTAAGTACGTTGGTGAGAGTGTGTAGTTCGGTTTTCTGGTGTTGCTCATCGGCTAAGCATTTTGTTCTGGAGATGAGTGTCTTGGCTACGGAATTGATCTGTGCTGGGTGGTGGTGTGAGAGTGCATGTAGATAGCGGTTAGTATGTGTTTTCTTCTGGTAGATGGTGTGTCCTAGGGAGCCATTGGATCTTTTGTATACCAAGACATCTAGGAAGGGAAGTTGATTGTTGGCTTCTGTTTCCATGGTGAATTGTATTTTGGGGTGTAGGCTGTTGAGGTATGTGAGGAAGTTGTTCAGTTTTTCTTTCCTGTGTGGCCAGATTATGAAGGTGTCATCTACGTATCTGAGCCAGAGTTTGGGTTTGTGGTTGTATTTTTCTAGAGCTTGAGTTTCAAAGTGTTCCATGTAGAGGTTTGCGATAACAGGTGAGAGGGGTGATCCCATGGGTGCTCCTTCTGTTTGTTTGTATTTTTGTCCATTGTAGGTGAAGTAAGTATTGATAGGCAGTGGTTGGTTAGATCTAGGATGTGCTTGGGGGTTGTATTTGTTTTGGATGGCTGTCAAGGCTTCTTTTATTGGCACTTGGGTGAAGAGGGATATGACATCGAAGCTTACTAGTAGGTCGCTGGGTTGTAAGTTTTGTTTCTTTATGATCTCGATGAACTGGAATGAGTTTCTTACGTGTGAGTTGATGGATTCTGCATAGGGTTGTAGTTGTTTGGCAAGAAATTTGGCCAGGTTTTGTAGAGGTGAGCCTATGGAGCTGACTATTGGTCTGAGTGGGGTTCCTTCTTTGTGTATTTTGGGGAGACCATAAAGCTTGGGGCATCTGGATGATTTTTCTCTGGGTATGATTCCTTGCTGGATTTCTTCACTGATGGGGAGGCTTTTATTTTGGATTTGGTAGTTTTTTCTAGGTAGGTGGTGGGGTCTGTCTTTAGGGGTTTGTATGTGGGGTCTTGGAGTAGGTTGGTTAGCTTGGTTTGGTAGTCAGATGTGTTCATTACCACTGTCGCGTGCTCTTTGTCTGCTGGTAGGATTATTATGCTGGTGTCTTCTTTCAGGTTAAGTAGTGCAGTTTGTTCTTCTTTGGATAAGTTGCTTTTGGGTGGTTTGCTAGTGCAGAGGATGTTGGTGATTTCGAGTCTGATTTTGTTAGCATCATCAGGGTTGGTTTTGGTCAGGCTGGTTTCAACTCCGCATATGATGGTTTCTGTGGGGATGTGTTTGGGAGCGACAGCAAAGTTGAATCCTTTTGAGAGGATCTTGGTTTCAGCTTCAGTGAGGATCTTGTCTGAGATGTTGTGCACTGTTTGTTTCATGTGTGGCTGTGGGGGGGGAGGAGTTGGTTTCTGGCGTTGTTGTAGTTTCCTGAGTTTGTTGGTCTGTGTGTCTGTCTTGAGGATGGTCTGTGTTTCGGCTCTCCAGACAGCGAGTTGTTTGGATTTGTCCCAAAGTAGAGGGTGAATCTTGTTGCTGAGTCTGAGGTGGAGTGTGAGGAGATCTTTGTTGATTTGGTCTAGGAGAAACCTTTTTGTGTGAAGTTCATTTCTAATTAGGGCCAGTTCTGTTCTTTTAAGGATCCTGAAAAGAACAGAGCTGGCCCTAGTTAGAGCCTGAGCAGAACAGAGCTGGCCCTAGTTAGAGCCTGAGCAGAACAGAGCTGGCCCTAGTTAGAGCCTGAGCAGAGCAGAGCTGGCCCTAGTTAGAGCCTGAGCAGAACAGAGCTGGCCCTAGTTAGAGCCTGAGCAGAACAGAGCTGGCCCTAGTTAGAGCCTGAGCAGAACAGAGCTGGCCCTAGTTAGAGCCTGAGCAGAACAGAGCTGGCCCTAGTTAGAGCCTGAGCAGAACAGAGCTGGCCCTAGTTAGAGCCTGAGCAGAACAGAGCTGGCCCTAGTTAGAGCCTGAGCAGAACAGAGCTGGCCCTAGTTAGAGCCTGAGCAGAACAGAGCTGGCCCTAGTTAGAGCCTGAGCAGAACAGAGCTGGCCCTAGTTAGAGCCTGAGCAGAACAGAGCTGGCCCTAGTTAGAGCCTGAGCAGAACAGAGCTGGCCCTAGTTAGAGCCTGAGCAGAACAGAGCTGGCCCTAGTTAGAGCCTGAGCAGAACAGAGCTGGCCCTAGTTAGAGCCTGAGCAGAACAGAGCTGGCCCTAGTTAGAGCCTGAGCAGAACAGAGCTGGCCCTAGTTAGAGCCTGAGCAGAACAGAGCTGGCCCTAGTTAGAGCCTGAGCAGAACAGAGCTGGCCCTAGTTAGAGCCTGAGCAGAACAGAGCTGGCCCTAGTTAGAGCCTGAGCAGAACAGAGCTGGCCCTAGTTAGAGCCTGAGCAGAACAGAGCTGGCCCTAGTTAGAGCCTGAGCAGAACAGAGCTGGCCCTAGTTAGAGCCTGAGCAGAACAGAGCTGGCCCTAGTTAGAGCCTGAGCAGAACAGAGCTGGCCCTAGTTAGAGCCTGAGCAGAACAGAGCTGGCCCTAGTTAGAGCCTGAGCAGAACAGAGCTGGCCCTAGTTAGAGCCTGAGCAGGACAGAGCTGGCCCTAGTTAGAGCCTGAGCAGGCAACAGAGCTGGCCCTAGTTAGAGCCTGAGCAGAACAGAGCTGGCCCTAGTTAGAGCCTGAGCAGAACAGAGCTGGCCCTAGTTAGAGCCTGAGCAGAACAGAGCTGGCCCTAGTTAGAGCCTGAGCAGGAACAGAGCTGGCCCTAGTTAGAGCCTGAGCAGGAACAGAGCTGGCCCTAGTTAGAGCCTGAGCAGGACAGAGCTGGCCCTAGTTAGAGCCTGAGCAGGAACAGAGCTGGCCCTAGTTAGAGCCTGAGCAGAACAGAGCTGGCCCTAGTTAGAGCCTGAGCAGAACAGAGCTGGCCCTAGTTAGAGCCTGAGCAGAACAGAGCTGGCCCTAGTTAGAGCCTGAGCAGAACAGAGCTGGCCCTAGTTAGAGCCTGAGCAGAACAGAGCTGGCCCTAGTTAGAGCCTGAGCAGAACAGAGCTGGCCCTAGTTAGAGCCTGAGCAGAACAGAGCTGGCCCTAGTTAGAGCCTGAGCAGAACAGAGCTGGCCCTAGTTAGAGCCTGAGCAGAACAGAGCTGGCCCTAGTTAGAGCCTGAGCAGAACAGAGCTGGCCCTAGTTAGAGCCTGAGCAGAACAGAGCTGGCCCTAGTTAGAGCCTGAGCAGAACAGAGCTGGCCCTAGTTAGAGCCTGAGCAGAACAGAGCTGGCCCTAGTTAGAGCCTGAGCAGAACAGAGCTGGCCCTAGTTAGAGCCTGAGCAGAAAGAGCTGGCCCTAGTTAGAGCCTGAGCAGAAAGAGCTGGCCCTAGTTAGAGCCTGAGCAGACAGAGCTGGCTAGTTAGAGCCTGAGCAGAAAGAGCTGGCCCTAGTTAGAGCCTGAGCAGGAGCAGAGCTGGCCCTAGTTAGAGCCTGAGCAGGAAAGAGCTGGCCCTAGTTAGAGCCTGAGCAGGAAAGAGCTGGCCCTAGTTAGAGCCTGAGCAGAAAGAGCTGGCCCTAGTTAGAGCCTGAGCAGGAAAGAGCTGGCCCTAGTTAGAGCCTGAGCAGGAAAGAGCTGGCCCTAGTTAGAGCCTGAGCAGGAAAGAGCTGGCCCTAGTTAGAGCCTGAGCAGAGCTGGCTGTAGAGCAGAGAGCTGGCCCTAGTTAGAGCCTGAGCAGAACAGAGCTGGCCCTAGTTAGAGCCTGAGCAGAACAGAGCTGGCCCTAGTTAGAGCCTGAGCAGAAAGAGCTGGCCCTAGTTAGAGCCTGAGCAGCTGGCCCTAGTTAGAGCCTGAGCAGAACAGAGCTGGCCCTAGTTAGAGCCTGAGCAGAACAGAGCTGGCCCTAGTTAGAGCCTGAGCAGAACAGAGCTGGCCCTAGTTAGAGCCTGAGCAGAACAGAGCTGGCCCTAGTTAGAGCCTGAGCAGAACAGAGCTGGCCCTAGTTAGAGCCTGAGCAGAACAGAGCTGGCCCTAGTTAGAGCCTGAGCAGGAAAGAGCTGGCCCTAGTTAGAGCCTGAGCAGGAAAGAGCTGGCCCTAGTTAGAGCCTGAGCAGGAAAGAGCTGGCCCTAGTTAGAGCCTGAGCAGAACAGAGCTGGCCCTAGTTAGAGCCTGAGCAGAACAGAGCTGGCCCTAGTTAGAGCCTGAGCAGAACAGAGCTGGCCCTAGTTAGAGCCTGAGCAGAACAGAGCTGGCCCTAGTTAGAGCCTGAGCAGGAAGAGCTGGCCCTAGTTAGAGCCTGAGCAGGAGCAGAGCTGGCCCTAGTTAGAGCCTGAGCAGGAAAGAGCTGGCCCTAGTTAGAGCCTGAGCAGAACAGAGCTGGCCCTAGTTAGAGCCTGAGCAGAACAGAGCTGGCCCTAGTTAGAGCCTGAGCAGAACAGAGCTGGCCCTAGTTAAGCAGAGCTGGCCCTAGTTAGAGCCTGAGCAGAACAGAGCTGGCCCTAGTTAGAGCCTGAGCAGAACAGAGCTGGCCCTAGTTAGAGCCTGAGCAGAACAGAGCTGGCCCTAGTTAGAGCCTGAGCAGAACAGAGCTGGCCTAGTTAGAGCCTGAGCAGAACAGAGCTGGCCCTAGTTAGAGCCTGAGCAGAACAGAGCTGGCCCTAGTTAGAGCCTGAGCAGAACAGAGCTGGCCCTAGTTAGAGCCTGAGCAGAACAGAGCTGGCCCTAGTTAGAGCCTGAGCAGAACAGAGCTGGCCCTAGTTAGAGCCTGAGCAGAACAGAGCTGGCCCTAGTTAGAGCCTGAGCAGGAAAGAGCTGGCCCTAGTTAGAGCCTGAGCAGGAAAGAGCTGGCCCTAGTTAGAGCCTGAGCCGAACAGAGCTGGCCCTAGTTAGAGCCTGAGCAGAACAGAGCTGGCCCTAGTTAGAGCCTGAGCAGAACAGAGCTGGCCCTAGTTAGAGCCTGAGCAGAACAGAGCTGGCCCTAGTTAGAGCCTGAGCAGAACAGAGCTGGCCCTAGTTAGAGCCTGAGCAGAACAGAGCTGGCCCTAGTTAGAGCCTGAGCAGAACAGAGCTGGCCCTAGTTAGAGCCTGAGCAGAACAGAGCTGGCCCTAGTTAGAGCCTGAGCAGAACAGAGCTGGCCCTAGTTAGAGCCTGAGCAGAACAGAGCTGGCCCTAGTTAGAGCCTGAGCAGAACAGAGCTGGCCCTAGTTAGAGCCTGAGCAGAACAGAGCTGGCCCTAGTTAGAGCCTGAGCAGAACAGAGCTGGCCCTAGTTAGAGCCTGAGCAGAACAGAGCTGGCCCTAGTTAGAGCCTGAGCAGAACAGAGCTGGCCCTAGTTAGAGCCTGAGCAGAACAGAGCTGGCCCTAGTTAGAGCCTGAGCAGAACAGAGCTGGCCCTAGTTAGAGCCTGAGCAGGAAAGAGCTGGCCCTAGTTAGAGCCTGAGCAGGAAAGAGCTGGCCCTAGTTAGAGCCTGAGCAGGAACAGAGCTGGCCCTAGTTAGAGCCTGAGCAGGAAAGAGCTGGCCCTAGTTAGAGCCTGAGCAGGAAAGAGCTGGCCCTAGTTAGAGCCTGAGCAGGAAAGAGCTGGCCCTAGTTAGAGCCTGAGCAGAAAGAGCTGGCCCTAGTTAGAGCCTGAGCAGGAAAGAGCTGGCCCTAGTTAGAGCCTGAGCAGGAAAGAGCTGGCCCTAGTTAGAGCCTGAGCAGGAAAGAGCTGGCCCTAGTTAGAGCCTGAGCAGGAAGAGCTGGCCCTAGTTAGAGCCTGAGCAGGAAAGAGCTGGCCCTAGTTAGAGCCTGAGCAGGAAAGAGCTGGCCCTAGTTAGAGCCTGAGCAGAAAGAGCTGGCCCTAGTTAGAGCCTGAGCAGAACAGAGCTGGCCCTAGTTAGAGCCTGAGCAGAAAGAGCTGGCCCTAGTTAGAGCCTGAGCAGGAAAGAGCTGGCCCTAGTTAGAGCCTGAGCAGGAAAGAGCTGGCCCTAGTTAGAGCCTGAGCAGAAAGAGCTGGCCCTAGTTAGAGCCTGAGCAGAAAGAGCTGGCCCTAGTTAGAGCCTGAGCAGAACAGAGCTGGCCCTAGTTAGAGCCTGAGCAGAACAGAGCTGGCCCTAGTTAGAGCCTGAGCAGAACAGAGCTGGCCCTAGTTAGAGCCTGAGCAGAACAGAGCTGGCCCTAGTTAGAGCCTGAGCAGAACAGAGCTGGCCCTAGTTAGAGCCTGAGCAGAACAGAGCTGGCCCTAGTTAGAGCCTGAGCAGAACAGAGCTGGCCCTAGTTAGAGCCTGAGCAGAACAGAGCTGGCCCTAGTTAGAGCCTGAGCAGAACAGAGCTGGCCCTAGTTAGAGCCTGAGCAGAACAGAGCTGGCCCTAGTTAGAGCCTGAGCAGAACAGAGCTGGCCCTAGTTAGAGCCTGAGCAGAACAGAGCTGGCCCTAGTTAGAGCCTGAGCAGAACAGAGCTGGCCCTAGTTAGAGCCTGAGCAGAACAGAGCTGGCCCTAGTTAGAGCCTGAGCAGGAAAGAGCTGGCCCTAGTTAGAGCCTGAGCAGGAAAGAGCTGGCCCTAGTTAGAGCCTGAGCAGAAAGAGCTGGCCCTAGTTAGAGCCTGAGCAGAACAGAGCTGGCCCTAGTTAGAGCCTGAGCAGAACAGAGCTGGCCCTAGTTAGAGCCTGAGCAGAACAGAGCTGGCCCTAGTTAGAGCCTGAGCAGAACAGAGCTGGCCCTAGTTAGAGCCTGAGCAGAACAGAGCTGGCCCTAGTTAGAGCCTGAGCAGAACAGAGCTGGCCCTAGTTAGAGCCTGAGCAGAACAGAGCTGGCCCTAGTTAGAGCCTGAGCAGAACAGAGCTGGCCCTAGTTAGAGCCTAGTTGAGCCTGAGCAGAACAGAGCTGGCCCTAGTTAGAGCCTGAGCAGAACAGAGCTGGCCCTAGTTAGAGCCTGAGCAGAACAGAGCTGGCCCTAGTTAGAGCCTGAGCAGAACAGAGCTGGCCCTAGTTAGAGCCTGAGCAGGAAAGAGCTGCCCTAGTTAGAGCCTGAGCAGGCAGAGCTGGCCCTAGTTAGAGCCTGAGCAGGAAAGAGCTGGCCCTAGTTAGAGCCTGAGCAGAACAGAGCTGGCCCTAGTTAGAGCCTGAGCAGAGCAGAGCTGGCCCTAGTTAGAGCCTGAGCAGCAGAACAGAGCTGGCCCTAGTTAGAGCCTGAGCAGAACAGAGCTGGCCCTAGTTAGAGCCTGAGCAGAACAGAGCTGGCCCTAGTTAGAGCCTGAGCAGAAAGAGCTGGCCCTAGTTAGAGCCTGAGCAGGAAAGAGCTGCCCTAGTTAGAGCCTGAGCAGGAAAGAGCTGGCCCTAGTTAGAGCCTGAGCAGAAAGAGCTGGCCCTAGTTAGAGCTGAGCAGGAAAGAGCTGGCTAGTTGGACCTGAGCAGGAACAGAGCTGGCCCTAGTTAGAGCCTGAGCAGAACAGAGCTGGCCCTAGTTAGAGCCTGAGCAGAACAGAGCTGGCCCTAGTTAGAGCCTGAGCAGAACAGAGCTGGCCCTAGTTAGAGCCTGAGCAGAACAGAGCTGGCCCTAGTTAGAGCCTGAGCAGAACAGAGCTGGCCCTAGTTAGAGCCTGAGCAGAACAGAGCTGGCCCTAGTTAGAGCCTGAGCAGAACAGAGCTGGCCCTAGTTAGAGCCTGAGCAGAACAGAGCTGGCCCTAGTTAGAGCCTGAGCAGAACAGAGCAGTTAGCCTGAGCAGAACAGAGCTGGCCCTAGTTAGAGCCTGAGCAGAACAGAGCTGGCCCTAGTTAGAGCCTGAGCAGAACAGAGCTGGCCCTAGTTAGAGCCTGAGCAGAACAGAGCTGGCCCTAGTTAGAGCCTGAGCAGAACAGAGCTGGCCCTAGTTAGAGCCTGAGCAGAACAGAGCTGGCCCTAGTTAGAGCCTGAGCAGAACAGAGCTGGCCCTAGTTAGAGCCTGAGCAGAAAGAGCTGGCCCTAGTTAGAGCCTGAGCAGAAAGAGCTGGCCCTAGTTAGAGCCTGAGCAGGCAAAGAGCTGGCCCTAGTTAGAGCCTGAGCAGAAAGAGCTGGCCCTAGTTAGAGCCTGAGCAGAAAGAGCTGGCCCTAGTTAGAGCCTGAGCAGAACAGAGCTGGCCCTAGTTAGAGCCTGAGCAGAGCAGAGCTGGCCCTAGTTAGAGCCTGAGCAGAGCAGAGCTGGCCCTAGTTAGAGCCTGAGCAGAGCAGAGCTGGCCCTAGTTAGAGCCTGAGCAGAGCAGAGCTGGCCCTAGTTAGAGCCTGAGCAGAGCAGAGCTGGCCCTAGTTAGAGCCTGAGCAGAGCAGAGCTGGCCCTAGTTAGAGCCTGAGCAGAGCAGAGCTGGCCCTAGTTAGAGCCTGAGCAGAAAGAGCTGGCCCTAGTTAGAGCCTGAGCAGAACAGAGCTGGCCCTAGTTAGAGCCTGAGCAGAGCAGAGCTGGCCCTAGTTAGAGCCTGAGCAGAGCAGAGCTGGCCCTAGTTAGAGCCTGAGCAGAGCAGAGCTGGCCCTAGTTAGAGCCTGAGCAGAGCAGAGCTGGCCCCTAGTTAGAGCCTGAGCAGCCTGAGTTAGGAGCCTGAGAGCAGAGCTGGCCCTAGTTAGAGCCTGAGCAGAGCAGAGCTGGCCCTAGTTAGAGCCTGAGCAGAGCAGAGCTGGCCCTAGTTAGAGCCTGAGAGAGAGAGCTGGCCCTAGTTAGAGCCTGAGCAGAACAGAGCTGGCCCTAGTTAGAGCCTGAGCAGAACAGAGCTGGCCCTAGTTAGAGCCTGAGCAGAACAGAGCTGGCCCTAGTTAGAGCCTGAGCAGAACAGAGCTGGCCCTAGTTAGAGCCTGAGCAGAGCTGGCTCCTAGAGCCTGAGGAACCCCCTAGTTAGAGCCTGGAGCAGAGCAGAGCTGGCCCTAGTTAGAGCCTGAGCAGGAAGTGAGCTGGCCCCAGTTAGAGCCTGAGCAGCAGAGCTGGCCCAGGAAAGAGCGGGCTCCTAGTTAGAGCCTGAGCAGAGCAAGAGCTGGCCCTAGTTAGAGCCTGAGCAGGAACAGAATCAGCCCTAGAAGTTAGAGCCTGAGCAGGAGCAGAGCGGCCCTAGTTAGAGCCTGAGCAGAACAGAGCTGGCCCTAGTTAGAGCCTTTGGAGTAGAACAGAGCCCCTGAGCCCTAGTTAGAGCCTGAGCAGAGCAGAGCTGGCCCCTAGTTAGAGCCTGAGCAGAGCAGAGCTGGCCCTAGTTAGAGCCTGAGCAGAACAGAGCTGGCCCTAGTTAGAGCCTGAGCAGAATGCAGAGCTGGCCCTAGTTAGAGCCTGAGCAGAACAGAGCTGGCCCTAGTTAGAGCCTGAGCAGAGCAGAGCTGGCCCTAGTTAGAGCCTGGAGCAGAGCAGAGCTGGCCCTGTGCCAGGAGCCTGAGCAGAGCAGAGCTGGCCCCAGTTAGAGCCTGAGCAGAGCAGAGCTGGCCCTAGTTAGAGCCTGAGCAGAGCAGAGCTGGCCCTAGTTAGTTGTTTCCTGAGCAGAGTGGTGAGCTGGCCCTAGTTAGAGCCTGAGCAGAGCAGAGCTGGCCCTAGAAGTTAGAGCCTGAGCAGAAACAGAGCTGGCCCCAGTTAGAGCCTCGAGTAGAACAGAGCTGGCCCTAGTTAGAGCCTGAGCAGAACAGAGCTGGCTCCTAGTTAGAGCCTGAGCAGAACAGAGCTGGCCCTAGTTGTGGAGCTCCGAAAAGAACAGAGCTGGCAACGCGACAGTGGTAATGAACACATCCGACTACCAAACCAAGCTAACCAACCTACTCCAAGACCCCACATACAAACCCCTAAAGACAGACCCCACCACCTACCTAGAAAAAAACTACCAAATCCAAAATAAAAGCCTCCCCCATCAGTGAAGAAATCCAGCAAGGAATCATACCCAGAGAAAAATCATCCAGATGCCCCAAGCTTTATGGTCTCCCCAAAATACACAAAGAAGGAACCCCACTCAGACCAATAGTCAGCTCCATAGGCTCACCTCTACAAAACCTGGCCAAATTTCTTGCCAAACAACTACAACCCTATGCAGAATCCATCAACTCACACGTAAGAAACTCATTCCAGTTCATCGAGATCATAAAGAAACAAAACTTACAACCCAGCGACCTACTAGTAAGCTTCATGTCATATCCCTCTTCACCCAAGTGCTAATAAAAGAAGCCTTGACAGCCATCCAAAACAAATACAACCCCCCAAGCACATCCTAGATCTAACCAACCACTGCCTATCCAATACTTACTTCACCTACAATGGACAAAAATACAAACAAATAGAAGGAGCACCCATGGATCACCCCTCTCACCTGTTATCGCAAACCTCTACATGGAACACTTTGAAACTGCAAGCTCTAGAAAAATACAACCACAACCCAAACTCTGGCTCAGATACGTAGATGACACCTTCATAATCTGGCCACACAGGAAAGAAAAACTGAACAACTTCCTCACATACCTCAACAGCCTACACCCCAAAATACAATTCACCATGGAAACAGAAGCCAACAATCAACTTCCTTCCTAGATGTCTTGGTATACAAAAGATCCAATGGCTCCCTAGGACACACCATCTACCAGAAGAAAACACATACTAACCGCTATCTACATGCACTCTCACACCACCACCCAGCACAGATCAATTCCTCAGAGCCAAGACACTCATCTCCAGAACAAAATGCTTAGCCGATGAACAACACCAAAAACCGAACTACACACTCTCACCAACTCATACTTACAGCCAATGGATTCCAAAGAAAGAAGATTACCCACCTAATCCAAAAAGAAACCCCAACCAAAATCCAAGACAGAGAACAAGAAAACGGCAAAGCCCTCCTCCCATATATAAAAGGCACTACAGACAAAATTAGCAAGAACCTCCAAAAACACAACATCAAACAGCATTCTGCACAAACAGAAAAATATCCACCATCCTAAGAAACCCCAAAGACAAAATCGAATTAGAAAACCAAGGAGTATACGAATCCCTGCACTGCCTGCCCTACCACATACATTGGACAAACTAACAGAAGAATAAGTGCACGCATTGAAGAACATAACTAGGGCCAGCTCTGTTCTGCTCAGGCTCTAACTAGGGCCAGCTCTGTTCTGCTCAGGCCAGCTCCTAACCAGGGCCAGCTCTGTTCTCACAGCCAGCTCTGTTCTGCTCAGGCTCTAACTAGGGCCAGCTCTGTTCTGCTCAGGCTCTAACTAGGGCCAGCTCTGTTCTGCTCAGGCTCTAACTAGGGCCAGCTCTGCCTTCCTGCTCAGGCTCTAACTAGGGCCAGCTCTGTCCTGCTCAGGCTCTAACTAGGGCCAGCTCTGTCCTGCTCAGGCTCTAACTAGGGCCAGCTGTCCTGCTCAGGCTCTAACTAGGGCCAGCTCTGTTCTGCTCAGGCTCTAACTAGGGCCAGCTCTGTCCTGCTCAGGCTTAACTAGGGCCAGCTCTGTCTCTGCTCAGGCTCTAACTAGGGCCAGCTCTGTTCTGCTCAGGCTCTAACTAGGGCCAGCTCTGTTCTGCTCAGGCTCTAACTAGGGCCAGCTCTGTTCTGCTCAGGCTCTAACTAGGGCCAGCTCTGTTCTGCTCAGGCTCTAACTAGGGCCAGCTCTGTTCTGCTCAGGCCTCTAACTAGGGCCAGCTCTGTCCTGCTCAGGCTCTAACTAGGGCCAGCTCTGTTCTGCTCAGGCTCTAACTAGGGCCAGCTCTGTTCTGCTCAGGCTCTAACTAGGGCCAGCTCTGTTCTGCTCAGGCTCTGAACTAGGGCCAGCTCTGTTCTGCTCAGGCTCTAACCAGGGCCAGCTCTGTTCTGCTCAGGCTCTAACTAGGGCCAGCTCTGTTCTGCTCAGGCTCTAACTAGGGCCAGCTCTGTTCTGCTCAGGCTCTAACTTAGGGCCAGCTCTGTTCTGCTCAGGCTCTAACTAGGGCCAGCTCTGTTCTGCTCAGGCTCTAACTAGGGCCAGCTCTGTTCTGCTCAGGCTCTAACTAGGGCCAGCTCTGTTCTGCTCAGGCTCTAACTAGGGCCAGCTCTGTTCTGCTCAGGCTCTAACTAGGGCCAGCTCTGTTCTGCTCAGGCTCTAACTAGGGCCAGCTCTGTTCTGCTCAGGCTCTAACTAGGGCCAGCTCTGTTCTGCTCAGGCTCTAACTAGGGCCAGCTCTGTTCTGCTCAGGCTCTAACTAGGGCCAGCTCTGTTCTGCTCAGGCTCTAACTGCAGGGCC
>NW_028262858.1:0-13752 GCF_049901715.1 Pseudonaja textilis | reverse complement strand
CTTTAACCTGTTGAGTTATTCTTTATTTTATTAAAAGTCAAGTTTTTCTGTTATGGTCCTTGCCAAAAGTCTCCATTTATCTCAATCCTTTCTTCTGTTTTCTTGTCACAGTCAACACCAAACAGTCCCAAAATATTACATTCATTTATACTTTGCTGCAATCCCAACTTTTTGTAAAGCTTTCCAGGGTTCTTGTTATGCTAGTAATCTTTTATTTCATTTCGTTTCTCTTTCACATATTTATACGACCAGTAATTTTCCCTAAAAACATAAAAGAGGAAATATCTTTAACCATTAGATAGCACTCTATGTCGCTTCCACTTTTCAAAGTCCTTTTTTTAAATTCTCTTTTCTGTTGTTTTAACATTAAATTTTATCCATTCCAGGTAAGTCCAGCATTTTATCCAATGCCTAATTAGTGTCTAATTCTGTAGATTATTCCAAATGTAATCTCTAGTTTCATACAGTTCTTTTATTTCCAGTTTTTTATTTACCTTATATTTTCTTCTTATTTCTCATTTGCCACTACCACTCTTCCAAACAAGGACTTTTTCTTTCTGCTTTTCGGGGTTGTCAAAGAACATTCAAAGTCTTTTGTCTGGTTATATGCTGCTCACCACTTCACCACTCCAGCACACACTTAAATCCTGGCAGCTTCCCATCTTCAGGGCAGCCATTAAACTGCCGCTTCTCCCTGTCTTCTAGGGGAGTATACCAAGCCAATGAGGGGAGATGCGACTGTCCTCAGCCCAGCTGGTGGTCTCTCCCTCTTCCCTCACCCCTACAAGGTGAGTCAGATGAATCCAGTCCCTTAAGGACCCCTCCAACAGGGCAAGCACAAATCAAAGCCGCGCACTATCACAGTCTCTGGTCCATCTTCGACGGAAGCACCACTGGAAGTCCATATTCTGCATTTTTCTTGATGATATGTGCTTGGACATAATGTTGGTTTGTAAACTTTAGACCCTTTCAATTATATATGCAGATTTCTACTTTGTTTTGCCACTATAGCTTAGAACATAATTTTAATTAAAAATAACTTTAGTTATTATAATTATAATTCTGATTAATGTTTTAAAAATCTGATATGTGAATGGATTTGAATAAACTATGTATTCCAATGTAAAATCCTTTAGGTATAGTGCTTCCCAAAAAGGGGTGCTGGAGTCTGGGTTCTCTTGGCCTTCTGCTGTTCCACATTGGTCCCTCACTCAGGTACTTCTACTGGCCTGGGTCATGTAGTGTCATGGTGATTAGTCTCCTCTCCCCCTCTCTTGGCTTACTGGGTTCTCCTTCCACTGTCTCTGCTCCTTCATATATTCCTCAGGCTTGGCCTTTCCTCTCCTATCCTCCTTCTCCCTCTCAAGTCTGTCTCAGAGAAGCCTCTCCTCTCCTATCCTCCCTTCTCTCCCTCAGGCTTGCCCCACAGAAGCCTCTCTTATCCTATACCCCTCTCTCCCTCAGGCTTGCCCCACACAGGACTTCCTTATCCTATTCTCCCTTCTCTCCATCAGGTTTGTCCCACAGAAACCTCTCCTAGCCTCCCTATTGCCTTTATCCCCTCTCCTTTTCCCCAGCCTTCTTTCTCCATTTCCCCCTTAAGCCATTTTTCCTGTCCTCTCAGGCCTCCTTTTTCCCAGGCCTCCTTTCCTTTCCCTCCCTTACAGCTTTCCCCCCCAGCAAACCCTCCCTTCCTCCTTCATATTCCCTCTGTCTCCTCCTCTTCTTGCCAAAAAAACTCCTGCTCTTATTTCCTTCCTCCCCAGCTACACACTCCCCCCATCCAAAATTATTTGGTTCCCCAAAGAGTTTGAAGTGATTATTAAGGGTCTGGGATTAGATTTAAGGATGAGGTTGGGTCCTCCCAGTCCAATCTGACAGAGGCCCATAGACATGCTACCTCCTCTGGTTGTAATACTCTTCACCTGGTCCATTTTCCACAGTCAACCCACTCCTTCTGCAGGGGCCTGTTGCTCTTGCACTAGGTGTCAATATACCGCCTGCAGGGCAGGATGAACATCCTCCATCACCAAGTCATCTGCTGCTGGGACAATCAGGATGAGCAGATGTCTAAGTTGGTATTTGTTCCCACAATCAGGGAACCTGGCTAGCTCTCAGGAGTTGGGTACAGACAATGGCCAAGATGTTGGAAGTTTCAGCATATCCAACAATTGGAGGCCCAAATGTTAGCTGAATAGGTTGATACCCATCATATGGGAACTTCTCTGCACTGATGCTCAAAATCATTAAATCACTTAACTTTTGTATGGATATGTGCTTGAAATATCTGTCATAGAAGTCCTGGTACAGTAATATCACTTGTGCACCTGAGTCCAAGAGAGCCCTCATGTAGATTCCTTCCACTTGTACTGGCTCAATTGGAGAAGGGCCCACCAACTTTAGGAATCTTGGTGGTAAGAGACACAGCATCTGGACGGACAGTCCATGCTTGGGTGATTCTGTTAGTCTCTGAAAGCTGTTGCTGGGGCCTTGTCATTTTGGCCTCAGTAGACCATTGGGAATGGGAGCCCCCCCCCCCCCCCAAGCTAATGAAGCACTGGCTGTATCCCTCTTCCCATCACTTCTGTCACTGAAGTCCCTATGTAATTTCCGAACGACAGTGGACTTCATGATTTGTGAGACTTTGTACAAGTACTCATGTAGTACCCTGCACCCCCACAGTTATAACATATCACTGGCCTCACTGGCTGCCCAACTGCAGCATAAGAGCTCATCCTCCCATTGATGGTCCAGCTAGGCATCCATTCAAAGGCAAATCACCCATTATCATCCACGAGGTCATCATCTCTGTTAAATGGGATAATTTGGCTTCCATAGTGGTGAGCCAGGCATCATTACCTCCAGTTTTCCTCACTCCTGCACCTGGAGGCCATTCCGGTGACAGATCAGCTTTGGCTTTCACTAGGTCTGTTGCCCTAACTCTCTTTATGAGCTCATGATATCTACAGGTATCCCTTCCCTGCAGCCCAAGTTTTCAGCTGATTCCAGATTGGATCTGAAGATAAAGCACCCCTTGAAAGCTGCTCCATCCTGGCCTGTTCCACTTCAGCTGGATCCATCCCCTTCTTTTCCGCTGATATAGCAACCTGATATAACAATTTGTTCAATTGTCTGATCTACTCAGACAATCTTTCACCTCTCTTTTAGTACTTTTGCTCAAATTGGAACAGCAGACAAGAAACTGTTTCAACAAGTCCAAATTCATCCTACAGTAAACAGAGGTAATCTCACACAGTGAAATGCCTTTGGTTGAGTGTTAAGTTTCTAATGGCTTCTTCAGCAAGATCCTTTAGACTCTCTCTGACCCTCTGTTTCTTTTGGGCATCTGGTACATCTGATTCTTCAACTACCTGTACTGATGGTTCCAACCAAGTTTCATATTCTTTCTCCCCTTCTGGCACTGGGCTGTATCCCTGAAAAATTACATAATTTCTTGTATCCAGCCCCTGTACAATAGTTGCCAGTCAGGATTTGGTTGGGTGTCAAGCTCAAGGGCATTTTGATGAAATTATCACCTTTATTATTTATTTTGACTTTGGAAGCACTATCAAGAATAATTAGGAAAGAACCGGAAATAAAAGGACTAAAAATAAATAAAGAAGAATATAAATTACAAGCCTTTGCTGATGATTTGGTTTTTATTTTAGAAGATACACAAAATTTGGGACCAAAATTAATAGAGCAATTACAGGAATTTGGTGAAGTAGTGGGGCTAAAAATTATCAAGAAAAAAAAACCTAAAATACTTACCAAAAAATATGACAAATATAAAAAAATAAAATTTAACAGTGATAATGGACATCCAGACGACAAATAAAATTAAATATTTGGGAATTGTAATTTCATCAAAATGCCCTCAAAGAGGACAATTATACCCCACTAATCAAAAAAATAACTGAAGACTTAGGAAACCTAAGACTTTCCTTTATGGGGAGAATTGCGTCTATAAAAATGAACGTATTACCCAAATTATTGTTTTTATTCCAAAACTTTCAATAAAATTAGAGATAAGCTAGTATCTCTTATCAATTGGATAAGCTAGTATCAAAATTTATATGGCAGGGAAAAAAGCCCAGAATTAGACTGAAATTGTTGCAGGACACTACTGAAAGAGGAGGACTTGGCCTATCAGACTGGGAAATATATTACAGAGCAGCCACTTTGACCTGGGTTAAAGATTGGATAAGTGTTAAAAATAAAAGAATATTAACATTAGAAGGATATAATCTACAGGCAGGGTGGCATGCCTTTTTGTGATAGGACAAACACCAAATTCATGGCTATTTTCAAAGGCATAAAATTAAGCATTCCTTATTAAACACATGGATTAAAACTAAATGCCAATTCTATGTTGAAATACCAACTTAGTTATCTACATTAGAAGCGTTAATGTACCCACATTTATTCCCACAAGGACAGGTCATTACATATGAGGACATATTAAATGAGAAGGGTAAATTAAAAACAAGACAGGAGTTGAAGGATTTGGGATTTGAGATAGAATGGTGGGCCTATTTACAATTACAGTCGAGGTATAGTAAAGATATGAAAGAATGGGGTACTAGTAGATGGAAACATAATTAGATAAAATATTATTAGGGACGGATGAGAAACTGATTAATGTAAATCAGAAGAGGAAAAGGTGAAAGAAACTATTCTGGCCTGGATGAAAGATTTTGGATATGGTATAAATTTGGAAGATTGGCAAATTTTATGGGATAGGAATAGGAAAATTACTTTGGCGGCATCATATGAAGAAAATTTACATAAAATGTTTTACCAATAGCATATCCCACCATCAAAATTAGCAAAAATGTACCCAAAATTATCCCCTAAATGCAACAAAGAAATCGGAACATACTACCATATATGGTGGAAATGTGAAAAAGTCCAAATATATTGGCTGAGAATTAGAAACTGGTTAGAAGAGATGTGTAAAATTAAAATAGAGTTTAGACCTGAACTTTTTCTATTGGGAATCAATGTTGGAAAATATAATAAGGAGATAATATACCTAATAGTTCATGTCACCACTGCCGCGAGACTAGCTCTTGCCCAAAGATGGAAAGGAAATGATATGCCAGAAGAGATGGAAATAATTAGAAAAATTAGGTCATGTGCTGAAATGGATAGAGTAACTCAAGAATTAAAAGAGAAGACTGATTGGCTTACTATAAAATTTGGGAGAAGTTTTACCACTGGTTTAAAAAAAGAAAGGAGTAATTGTAACAAAGATGATTAATATTTATGTACATATGTAAATTTGTATTTTTGTTATGTATGCACCACGTTCATTGTTTTTAATGTTTTTTGTTTTTTGTTCATTAATAAAATTAAAAAAAACATTTCTTAAGAAGAATACTCAAGGGAGAAATTAGAATGCTTCAGCAGGAATATTCATTGATAAATCATAGTTAAGACATCCATGAATCCAAATCCAAATGGATATCAATGGGAACTATAAAGTTAACTGAGCCCTTTCTTTCTTTGTCAATTCACCTTTCTTTTTCAGTAGCTGGAACAATAGAGGAAAGAATCTAGAGGAGGAGGGGAGGGGACCGGTGATTATAATTCAGATTTTTACTAATACTTCAATGAGCTATTGATATAATTTTGCTGAAAATGCTTAACATTTCTAGTCATTTTGGTGAGTGTTAAGTTCGGAACAAAGGGGAGGCCACACCAGAGCATCTCAATAACACACTTTATTCAGGGGAATAAAGGGGGCTGTCGCGTCTGTAAGCTAACAACAGACCTTCCAGCGAGCAGCGGCTGGCTTGACCTAGCAGCCGGCTTTTATAGCCGGCTGTCGAAGGGAGCCAGCCAATGGGGGCTGCAAACACCCCCGCAGTATGAACGGACCTGAGGGGGAACCTGTGTCAGCCCCGAGGACATAACACCCCTTCCCCTAGATACGAACACGAGTAGTCCTTTAAGTAAGCTGGTGGTTTGTGTGAGCGCCCGACCGGCGCAATTCTGGCGATGCACAAAGTGGCATAGAGTTCTGGGAGTCTGTAACTGGCCTTGCCGGGCAACAGGGTCGATCTGGAGTCCGGACTGGAGTCTGGGAGTGGTCACAGTCCTCGGGTTGGATTGTTAAATTGTCATTGTCCCGCAACCCGGTGGTGTCGTCCGCTGGTAAATCGGCTGATGACTCTGTAGGACGGTCCCGGCCACCGTCCGTTCCCTCGATTTGGCTGGTGGCGACTGGTCACTCTGGAGGTCCCAGCTAGGATTCGGGTGCGGCGATTGGGGGGTCACTGAAGTCCCTGGGTCAGCGTCGGCATGTTCGGCCTGGCGACTTCTTATCTGGTCCAGATGCCTCCGCCAGATACGCCCGTCCCCCAACTGGATGTGGTATGACCTTGGCCCGGTGATGGCCACGATCTTCCCAGGTACCCACAGGGGATCGCCTGCGTAGTTCCTGACGAAAACTTGGTCCTGTAATACAAAACTCCTGACCCTAGTGTTAGAGCCCAATGGTGTGTCTGGGCACCATTCTTCTACTCTGATACTAAGCACTGTCCTTAGCCGTCTGCCCATCAGTAATTCGGCTGGGGACTTGTTTGTGACAGTACATGGGGTCGAGTGTTGGCTTAAGAGAAAATGAGAGAGTCTGGAGTGCCAGTCGTCTTGAGTGAATCTTGCCAACGCCTCTTTTGCTGACCTAACGGCTCTCTCCGCCAACCCATTGCTAGCGGGATGGAAGGGGGCCGTTAGGATATGTCGGATGCCCAGGTTGGTGGCATACCGGCTGAATTCTGTGGACGTAAATTGGGGCCCATTGTCTGAGACTATGGTGTTAGGCAGACCGTGCATAACAAATAAGCGGGTCAGAGCCTGGGCAATTGCTCGGGTGGTGGTTGTGGGTAGGAGGGCCACATCGATCCATTTGGAGAATGAATCCACGACCACCAGGAAGGTCTTGCCGTGGAATGGCCCGGCCAAGTCAATATGCAACCGTGACCACGGTGCGTTGGTACTTTCCCATTTGGCTGGGGTGGTGATCGGTGGTGCTGGCCTGGATTGTTGACAGGGGCGGCAGGAGCTTACCCATTTCGTGATCTCGTCGTCCATGCCCGGCCACCAGACGTAACTCCGGGCCAACGCCTTCATCCGGACGATGCCAGGGTGCCCCTCGTGTAACGCCTTCAGGACGGGTGTGCGCAGAGGTTTTGGAATGACAACTCTGGTCCCCCATAACAGGCAGCCCTGTAAACTTGAAAGTTCTTGCTGGCGGGTTTTGAACGGTGAGAATTCAGTTGAGAGATTACCGCCCGGCCACCCCTCCGTACCCAGTCCAGAACCTGGGCGATAAGTTTATCTTTTTGGAGTGGAGAGCGATGTTGCCAGCGGTGACTGGGATGTCGAACTCACTGGCATCGAAAATGGCATGGACCGGGGCCGGGTCCTCCACGGGTGCTGGCAACGGGCAGCGGCTGAGGCGTCGGCGTGGCTGAGATTTTTCCTGGGCGGTGAACCAGTTTGTGCGAGTATGCCGCCAGGAATAGGGTCCACCTAGTCATCCTGGGGACAAGACTTGCGGTGTTTGTTTTTCTCCTGATAGGAGCCCCAACAGTGGTTTGTGATCTGTGACAAGTTCGAAGTTGTGACCAAACAGAAATTCATGGAATTTTTTGACCGCAGCAACGGCGGCTAGGGCCTCTTTGTCAATTTGGCTATAATTATGCTCGGTTGTTGACAAGGTTCTAGAAAAGAATGCGATTGGCGCTTCGGAACCGTTGGGAAGTCTGTGGCTTAAGACAGCCCCGATCCCGAAAGGTGAGGCATCTGCAGCTAAGACTAGAGGAAGGTGCTGGTCAAATTGTATTAGGACAGCGTCCGAAGTGAGTAGCGATTTGACTGCTTTAAAAGCGTATTCCTCTTTGGGACCCCAATGCCACGGAGTGTTTTTGTCTAGAAGTCTATGCAACGGTTCAGCTACTGAGGCTTTGTGGGGTAGGAATGACGCATAGAAGTTTAGCAGACCCAGGAAAGCTTGTAATTCTGCCTTGGAAGACGGAGTGGGTGCCTCGTGGATGGCTTTGACTTTAGACTCCACGGGGTGGATGCCAGAGGCGTCTATTTTATACTCAAGAAAGTCCACCTGCCTAGTGGCGATGGCACACTTCTCCCTTTTTAGTTTGAGGCCATGCTGCCTGAACCTATCCAATACCGCTCTGACTCTGAGAAAAAGTTGGGGCCTGTCCCTGGCTGAAATCAAAATGTCATCAAAGTACGGAACTACGCCAGGGAGGCCTTGTAGTATCCATTCCATTAATGACTGGAAGATTCCTGGGGCGACGCTAACACCAAATTGGAGGCGCTTGCATCGAAACGCCCCTCTGTGGGTGACAATAGTTTGTAATTCGGCCGTTTGGTTATCCACAGGAAATTGCTGATAAGCCTGTGACATATCCAATTTGGCGAATATGGTTCCCGGTTCAAATGTGTGTAGTAAGTGTTGGATTACTGGGACTGGGTATGTGCTAGTCTGTAGATAGCGGTTAATTGTGGTTTTATAGTCAGAACACATTCTGATACTACCATCTTTTTTAAGGGGTGTGACAATTGGAGTCTCCCATTTAGCGAAATCCGTGGGCTCGATCACCCCTTGTTGGAGCAATTTGTCCAGTTCTGCATCCAGCTTAGCGCGCAGAGCAAATGGTACTCTGCGCGGTTTTAAACGGACGGGAACTGCTTGGGGGTCCACCGAAAAGGAAATGGGTGTACCATTATAACAACCCAATTCATTGCTGAACACATCAGCATAGTCTGAAAATAGTGAGTCGATATCGGAAGGTGGGACAGCATGTACTCCCGTTAAGCTAAGGCCGAGATAGGGGTACCAATCCAACCCCAAAAGGCTAGGGAGGGCACCATCTACCACCACTAAAGGCAGATGGCCTTTAAAGGATTTGAATCTAACGAGGAACTTGCCTGTTCCGAGTACTGGAATATTCTTCCCCTGGTAATCCCTCAAGGTGAGACGACTCTTCTGGAGTTGCTTCCTGGAGAGGTTGGGTCGTATTTTCTTAAGTGTGCTCCAAGAGATGATTGATAGTGCCGATCCGGTATCGACTTCCATAAGACAGGGTTTACCTTCTAAATGAATAGAGAGAGTAATTTTATTAGGTGTCAAAAAAGTGTGGTTAGCTTGGTAGCACGTATAACAATTTTCTACTTGCCTGGGTGGCCCCAGAGGGGAGTAAGGGGACGATGCCTTTTGTGGAGCCGCGTGCGTTGCCTGGCAGGCCCTGGCGATGTGGCCTTTCTTGTCGCAATTGTTGCAGGTGGCGTTCCTGAACCTGCAAGTCGTTCTGGCATGGGACCCCCCGCAGGAGAGGCACAACAGGATGTGTTTAGGCACGTTGCCGTTTTTTGGCCTAGCTCCTACCTGTGGCTGTTTGAAAGGTTTGAGGCGATGCACTTCTAAGTGTTCGGTGGGGTCTTCTTCATTCACTGCTTCCTCGGAATGAACAGTGACCGGACTGGGTTTGGCTGCGCTTCCTTGTATTTCAGTGGCCGATTGCGTCGCTAGTTCAGCGGCCAAAGCTTCCTCGATTGCCTGGGTGAGGTTGAGATCTTTTCTGGCCAGCAACCGTCTCTGCAACCTTACATCTCTGACTCCACAGACGAGTTGATCCAGGAGCATGTCGTCTAGGTAATTTTTAAATTCGCAGTGGAGAGCTGCGGTTCTCAGGGCGGCCATATACTGATTGATAGATTCTCCATCTGTTTGTTTCCTCATCCGAAAGGCAAAACGTCTCGCTATCTGCGATGGCTTTGGTGAATAATGGTTAGAGAGTGTCTCCAACAGCTCGGACCACGGAACGTTCTTTAATTCCCTGGGGGCGAGTAGCGCTGTGGTGGTATCGAATACTGTGGCCCCGCAGTAACTCAGGAAGTACGATTTCTTCCTGTTCTCTGTAGCGTCGGCCAGACCGATGGCATCAAGGTAGTGATTGAAGCAGTTTCTGTAAGAGTCCCACTTGTCTTCATCTGGCTTAAATGGCGGAAACGCCGGATTTGAATTCATATTGGGTGTTCAGTCTGTTGGTAGACTGACCAATTTCTCTCTCTGGGAATACAAGGCCCTGATAAGAGTGACAGCTGCAGCTTGCAGCGCTGCTTCAGCTCTAAAGGATCTCTCTGGGTTACACGCCCTGAGTGACTATGGCGGCTATTGCTGTAGTGCCGTAACTGACTTCCGTTTGAATTTCACGCCCTTACAAGGGCGTAGGCGGCTATAGCTGTAGCGTCGTGCTGACGGCTATTCAAATCGCGTGCCTATGTGTTCTGGCGGCTGTGAGCGCAGCGCCGAAGACTTCGCTAACAAGCAGAATCCGAACAGCAGCGGTTGGATTCTGTGCTCAATGCTGGGCGGCTGAGGTTCTCAGTGCCCTACTTCTCTCACGTAGCTTTTTTGAACTGAGCGGCTACATGCTCCACTTTCACTTCCGCGATCAACGACTGACCGAGCTCTCAAACGGCGCGGCTACGGTTCAGCGTTTTGGTGTGTGTTTCAGCTCTTTTGGTATTGCTGCTGGTTGGCCATATCCCATCCTCGTCGCCAATGTTAAGTTCGGAACAAAGGGGAGGCCACACCAGAGCATCTCAATAACACACTTTATTCAGGGGAATAAAGGGGGCTGTCGCGTCTGTAAGCTAACAACAGACCTTCCAGCGAGCAGCGGCTGGCTTGACCTAGCAGCCGGCTTTTATAGCCGGCTGTCGAAGGGAGCCAGCCAATGGGGGCTGCAAACGCCCCCGCAGTATGAACAGACCTGAGGGGGAACCTGTGTCAGCCCCGAGGACATAACAGTGAGAATGTCTTTTCTGTTGATTCTAAAGCTCTATTTTAAGATTTAAAAAATTAGGTTGTACTTCCTTACAAATCAACAATATCCTAAATGAAAATGAAAACTCTAGTGCAGGTCCTAGTTCTTTTCAATAAATAAGCAGAACTAAATCTTTGTGGTCCAACTATGGTCTGAACTAAGAACAATGCAAAACAATGCTAGCTTAATGAAATCACTGAAATACTATATTTCTAACCTATATTACACACTCATTTGCATTCAACTGATCTGGATCTCTTGCCAAGAGAAACTAGGAAGGTGCTAGGAGATTTGGTTAGTTCTTAAAATTATTTATACTATTGGAAAAAGCTGAGACAATTGCTTGGAATTCATGTTACCAATATTGTAAAGAAGCATTAACTCTATAAATTAATCTGGTACAACAACTAGACCAAAACAAAAAGAGAAGCATATGCCTTAATTGGAGCATGCAGAACTGAAGCCAGGGAACTCTGAATTATTTTATTATTTTCAGACAATGGTACGTGTTGTCTGAAGGGAACTTGCGCAAGGCTGTTATTTGTGGATTATAGTTCTGCCTTTAACACCATTCTACCCAACAGGTTGTTTCTTAAAATGTCCAGTTTGGGTATAAATAAGATTTGTTTGTGGATAAAGGTTTTTCTGACAGATAGGCCACAGTCAGTAAGGATGGGATCTCACCATTCTTCTACTCTAATACTAAGCACAGGAGCCCCCCAGGACTGTGTGCTAAGCCCCTTCCTTTATTCTTTGTACACGCATGGCTGCACCCCATTGTATAACACCAATGCAATTATTAAATTTGTGAATGACACGACAGTGGTGGGGTTCTTTAATAAGAACAATGAGTCTGCTTATAGAAAGGAAGTACAAGGGCTGACACTGTGGTGTAAAGAAAATAATTTTACACTTAACACCAAAAAAACTAAATAACTTAGAATTGACTTCAGGAGGAAGAGAGATGTACATTTATCATTGTACATAAATGGTGAGAAGATGGAGAGGGATGGTAGTTTTAAATTTCTGGGCACTTATATATTGGAGGACTCTCATGGACTATGAATGCTAACATGCTTGTAAAGAAGGCACTGAAGAGGCTGTATTTCCTGAGTATGTTCAGGAAAATACATCTATCTTAGTATCTATTTCTCTCCTACTATGCAGCACCATTGTGAGTGTCCTGACATACTCCATTCTTGTATGGTATGGGGGCAGCTCTGTAGCAGACAAAAAGCTCTACAGAGAATCATTAAAACTGCCCAGAATATAATTGGGGTCCAGTTACCAACTCTGGATGACACCTTTGCATCTCGCTGTTTGAGGAAGTTGCACAACATTCTCAGAGACTCTTCCCATCCTGCTTACAATCTTTATGAACTGTTGCCTTCTGGCAGAAGATACAGAACAATTAAAACTCGAACCACATGTTTTCTGAATAGTTTTTATCTCAGAGCTATAATTGCACTTAACAATGAACTTAACATCAATGAGCTGTTGGACAATATTACTTTGTCTTTTGTATGGATGCTTGTGTGTTTTTAGGAGGTGGGAAATTTTGGTGAATGGGGAGGTGTTTGGGGATTGTCATGTGTGTGTGTGCATGTTGAGTCTGGTCTTTGGATGTTATGTGAATTTCGTTGTATGTATACTGTGTATATACGTACAATGACAATAAAGAATTCAATTCAATTCAATGTTTCTAAATTAACACTATTTCCATCTTGACTTCATTAGTCTTTTTGTGCATTTTTTCTGATATGCATTATTACATACTAACAACATTTTGGAGTCAAAATCAGACAGGTTTGGAGTGCAATTCAATCAAGACTGGATAAACTGCCCATTTTATATCAAAATTTACAAAATGATCTCAGAAAAAAATTCACAGCTATATTTGTTAAATTGGATGATTAGTTTGCATAGCTAAGATTAAATACTCTATTTGAAATTATTCAACAAGAACCCAGAGCTATGCACAAAGGAATTCTCATTAAAATAGTTTTATTTTTGGATAAAAAGATTTCAAATAAAGTGAATAAAACATCCAGAATAGACCAAGGACTGAAACTTCACAGACCTCTTTTGCACAAAAATGAAGAAGTTGTTATAAACTTACATAGCAGAAGTAGTATTCAGCAGGTTCTGACCAATTCTGGAGAACTGGTAGTGGAAATTTTGGGTAGTTCGGAGAACCAGCAAATACCACCTCTGACTGGAGATTTTACAGTATCATTCCCCTGCCACGCCCTCCAAGCCATGCCCACAGACCCAGTAGTAAAAAAATTTGAATCCCACCACTTTTACATAGGAAGACTCAACATCAAATTTATAAATCAAAAGTACAATCCCAATAAATCTAATGAATTATTGTGTATTTAGAATAGTAAACATAATCATCATCAGATGATAACATGTTATTCTTTATCAAAATCTACCAATATGTTACAAAAGAGAAAGGAAAAAGGAACTTTAAAGCACAGGATAGTTTTATGTTTCAATATGCCAATATTTCAATAAATTAAAGGCCTTTGATCAACATGGATTTCTATTTAGAGTTTATAATTGCTTATCAGTTACAGAATGCTTTCTTCTACAATGTTATCTTGAAGAAATATCTCTAAAATCAGTAGCTAAAAAGGGAAGTATTTTTATTTAATAGTGGGCCTGCTTCTTGAAGCTTACTGTGTTCAGTACTGGAAAATAAAATATTACTTTTGGATTGTAATTGCACAGATTTTTAAAGACCTCCTGAGGGTCTTTTTGCACTTTTCATGGTGTTTCTGCTTCCTGTAATTCATCCTGTGACAAATCTGTAGAGAAACAGAAAGAACATAAAAAATTAAGTGTGGTTATACCAAGTAGCCTTCTTGTTAATATATTGCAATTC
>NW_028262857.1:32394-33595 GCF_049901715.1 Pseudonaja textilis | reverse complement strand
AGATCTTGGTGGATATCATGAAGTAAATCTAGAGGCAGTTGTCAGATATTGAACGCTTAAAAGACTTTTGCCATTTTAAGTATTTATTAGTTCATCAAAACATAAAATATAATGAAAAAGACAATAATAGGAAAGTAAAGGAGGAAAAATAGGAAAAAAGGATAGGGGAAAAGGGGAAAAAAAAAGAAAAGCATTGGCTTCCAATTAATTTTAGCACAGTAGAATAAAAGATACAGGTGAAACTCAATAAATTAGAATATTGTGCAAAAGTTCATTTATTTCAGTAATGCAACTTAAAAGGTGAACCTAATATATGAGATAGACTCATTACATGCAAGCCATGTAATGTTCAAGCCATGATGTGACATAATTGAGATGATTATGGCTTACAGCTCATGAAAACTCCAAATCCACAATCTCAGAAAATTAGAATATTGTGAAAAGGTTCAATATTATAAGCTCAAAGTGTCCCACTCTAATCAGCTAGTTAAGCCATAACAACTGCAAAGGGTTCCTAAGCCTTTAAATGGTCTCTCAGTCTGGTTCAGTAGGAATGACAATCATGGGAAAGACTGCTGACCTGACAGTTGTGCAGAAAACCACCATTAGCACCCTCCATTAGGAGGGAAAGCCTCAAAAGGCAATTGCAAAAGAAGTTGGATGTTCCCAAAGTGCTGCATCAAAGCACATTAATAGAAAGTTATGTGGAAGGGAAAGGTGTGGAAGAAAAAGGTGCACAAACACCAGGGATGACCGCAGCCTGGAGAGGATTGTCAGGAAAAGGCCATTCAAAAGTGTTGGGGACTTTCATAAGGAGTGGACTGGGGCTGGAGTCAGTGCATCAAGAGCCACCACACACAGACAGATCCTGGACCTGGGCTTCAAATGTCATATTCCTCTTGTCAAGCCACTCCTGAACAACAAACACCGTCACAAGTGTCTCACCTGGGCTAAAGAAAAACAGAACTGGTCTGTTGCTGAGTGGTCCAACGTCCTCTTTTCTGATGAGAGCAACTTTTGCATCTCATTTGGAAACCAAGGACCCAGAGTCTGGAGAAGAATGGAGAGGCACACGCTGCAAGATGCTTGAAGTGCAGTGTGAAGTTTCCACAGTCTGTGTTGATTTGGGGAGCGATGTCATCTGCTGGTGTTGGTCCGCTGTGCTTCATTAAGTCCAGGGTCAATGCAGTTGTCTACCAGG
>NW_028262857.1:0-32294 GCF_049901715.1 Pseudonaja textilis | reverse complement strand
ATGGGTCTTCCCTCCAATGTAATTCTTTATGGAACTCAAGACTTGTATTTTCTCTTCAGATCAAGGTGGAGGATTGCCTGAAGGCTCAGAAGGAGCAGAAAGAAAAAATAGCAACTTCCAAAAGAGACACAGAGCAAACAGTGCAGGAGATGCTTGTAAGTATTGATCCAATGCTGAGGAGCTTCTGAGCTAATAGGAAGGAGAACCCCATCCGCCATCTTGGATAATAGGCAGCCTGTTTGCAAGTACAAGTTCTGACTTAAAGGAAATTCAAGCTAAAGACAGTATTAGGACACAGAACTTGTTCTTAACCTGGGGACTGAGATGTCACCATTGCCTGAATGAGTCACAGTTGGGTTAACTGCAGCTATCCCATGAGCCCTCTTTTGTACAACGGGTTTGGTTGGCATAATAAATGCAAACTGTATTTCATCTTATTGAAAAAAATAGTGAACTCAAAATTTTTCTGTCTCCTTTTTGGGAATCCCTGATTGCCAAGAAAATTTTCATGAGAGATCATTTAAACCGAAACCTTTTTCTTTTTAGAAACCTTCCTCTCTGCCCCTTTTTATATCAAAAGGGTTATTTTTCTCCTTAGGAAAGTCTCTCACCTCAGTTCTGGAAGGGAATCCGTTTAATTATTATAGCAGTTAAAATAAAAATAATTAAGTAAAATAATTAAAATCAAAGTATGCCTTTCTTGTTCCAGGATCTCATTGAAAAAGTCAAAAAAAATACAGTGGCTGAATTCAGAGAACTACAACTCTGGTTGGAAGGAGCTTCTGCTGGCTAGAATGGAAGAGACGGAGAAGGATATTATGGCAAGAAAGGAGAAGGGTTTGGCCAAGCACATGGAGGAAGTGCGCTCTCTTGACCATCTCATCCAGGAGATAGAAGAGAAGCTTCAGCAGCCAGCCAGCCTGTTGGGTATATTGATACACCAACTAGGTTTGGGTGAATAAATATATAAACCTAGGTTTAAGTTTTTGTAGCTTTAAGCACCAAACTGCAATGTAATTAGATAATTAAGGGTGCGGTTGCAAGCAGCAATTAAAGGGCAGTGAGAGTAACGTAACACTTCCTGGTTACTGGTTACTGATCGCTGGTCTGCCTGGTTTCTCTGCTATCTGCTGCCTGCTGTTTACTCCTGTTTGAGACGTCTGTTTGTTACTGCTTGTTGGCTACTGTGCTGGATACCGTTTCTACTGAACAAAAGGACTGTTTACTTGGTGAGCTGATATCCTGTGCATACTCAGCGTTGTCTTCGAGAGAAAGGTATCGGAAGGAGAAGATTTACAAGCAGATAAAGACATTGTACTGACTAGTTAATGGACTAGGTTACTGGATGGATATATTGGATAATGACATATGGACTGAATGACACTGCTTAAACTCTGTGTGAATTAAATAACTATTTAAAACTACAAACAGTGTTTTTGTCTCCAGTGTGTGTATACTCTTGGGCCCAGCCTCTCTCTCATTTGGCTGCCTGGCTTGACTGCTGCTGTGCACTCTGTTTGGGGGTTTGTCCCCAAACACTAACACAGCCAACTCTTACAGGTCAGGACAGGAAGTGGAGATCATAGAATCCTTGGGCTGGAAGGGACCTTGGAGGTCTGCTAGTCCAATCCTCTGCCCAAGGCAGGAGTCCTTATTCCATCCTGAAAAAGTGGTTGTCCAAACTGTTATTGAAAGCCTCCAGTGATGAATAACCCAGAACTCAGGGAGGCTTGCTTCTTGTTATTCCCTCAGGTGCTATGGAGAGTAAATCCATGCCCTTTTCCCTATGAGAGCCCTTCAAGTATTGGAAGATGGCTGTCGTGTCTCCCCTAAGCCTTCCCTTGGTTAGGCTAAGCATACCAAATTCATTGAACTGTTTGGCCTCCAGAGCCCTTATCATCTTTATTGCTCCACTCTGCATACTTTAGCTCCTCCACAGAATATTCTTTTTGACTCTATCCTTTTTTCCCATAAATTTAATCAAAAATATAATAGTGAAAAGTACAAATGAAAATAAAGAAATAAGTGAAATGGAGAAGGAAAAGAATGGGATAGAAGTGTAGGATAAAGGGAAAGAAAACATCTTTTTTTCTGCACAGTAAAATGCAAAATAAAATTACAGCCTCAACTTTTTATTTTTGCATGTTTAGTCATTATTAGCCATGTCTATAAAAACAAATTAGCCTAAGAAGCAAAATCAAGCATCGAGAGTTCATTTTTTCCTATCTCGAGCACAAAATTTAGAAGCAGCTTCCAAGTACAAATAATGGGTCATATCTAATTAAAACAGTCTTTTTTTCCCATTTTTTCTAGCGCCATCATCTTTTCCATTCTTCCTTCTCTTGTGGAGATTGAGATATCTTTCCTTGTCTGCATTCTAGCTGCACTTGACAAGGTTCAAAATCTTTTTTTCACTCCTCATTTAGTAATCTTTTGGACTCTTTCTATGGAAAGGAACAGTCACTAAACGAACTACAGTATTTCATCAAGGACCAAATGGCTTAAATTAGGGATACATAATGTAATACAGAAAAAGCAGGCCATGTGAAAAGCAAGAATTCAAATTGCTGGTCACTGACTCTGGATATTCTTCACAATTTGAGGTTCCTGCCCCCTATTAGGGGATGGGGTGGTGGGCTTTCTTTGTAGGGTCTCCCCATCCCCTTAATCTCCAGCCAAGGAGAACCCCAACACTGATGATCTTCTACGAAATATTATAACCACTTGGATTTTCCAAAGTGCCTTTATTCGGGAAGCATAATGCAGGGTATTATATATATATATATTTGTTTTCTCAAGTTTTCACGGGTACTTACATGTATGGCATTCAGCTTTGTTCGGGTATTTTCCCACGTCATTGTAGTTGTGCTTTTAAAGTTGTAGCAACGTTTCGGCAGAATCTCATCTGCCATCATCAGGCTTCTGTATTGTGTCCGTCTGTGAGTCAGGCGCCCACAGTTGTTTCAGTTTTTTATATATATATATATATATATATATATATATATATATATATATATATATATATATATATATATATATATATATATATATATTATATATATATATGGATCTTTGGTTGTTCGGGTTTTCTCCCGCGTAAGATTCGAAGTATCTAGGCAACGTTTCGATGAAGTCTCATTCATCATCTTCAGGCTTCTGTCTCCGGCTCTGTGCTTTTCAGAGTAATGTGAGATTGCAGCTGCTTCCTCCTTTTAACTGCCAGTGGGGGTGGGACTTGATTGGGTGGGGGCTTGGCTGTGTTCTGATTGGGTGGGGGTGTGTTCTCATTGGTAGGGGTTTGGTTGTGTTCTGATTGGTTGGGGGTTAGCCGTGTTCTGATTGGTTGGAGCGTGTTCTGTTCAGGTGGGGCTTGGCTGTGCTCCGGTTAGTCTTAGTTGCTGGGGGATTTGAGCTGGTGAGTTGTGATCTTGCTGTTTGGCTTCTAGTTCGTGGTCCTGTTGCATCTTCATGTGGGTGCTGCATCACTTGCTTCATGTATGGCTCGGAGGAGCACAGCCAAGCCCCCACCTGAACAGAACACGCTCAACCCAGAACACGGCTAACCCCCAACCAATCAGAACACAACCAAACCCCCTACCAATGAGAACACACCCCCACCCAATCAGAACACAGCCAAGCCCCCACCCAATCAAGTCCCACCCCACTGGCAGTTAAAAGGAGGAAGCAGCTGCAATCTCACATTACTCTGAAAAGCACAGAGCCGGAGACAGAAGCCTGAAGATGATGAATGAGACTTCATCGAAACGTTGCTCAGATACTTCGAATCTACGCTGGAGAAAACAACAAAGATCCACATATTACTCACAGAACCTCAGAAAACAAATATATATATATATATATATATATATTTGTTTTCTGAGGTTCTCATGGGTATTTATATGTGGATCTTTGGTTGTTCGGGTTTTCTCGAACAAAATCGAATTAGAAAACCAAGGAGTATACGAAATCCCCTGCACTGCCTGCCCTACCACATACATTGGACAAACTAACAGAAGAATAAGTGCACGCATTGAAGAACATAAGAACTCAATCAAAAAAGAAGAAACGACCTCTTCCCTGGTCCAACACCTCAAAGCCACAGGACATGAAATTGATTTTAAAAATACCAGAACTATCGCCAAAACCGAACACTTCAACAGCAGAATAATCAGAGAAGCCATAGAGATAGAAAAACGCCCACACAGCATGAACAAACGAGATGACACCTCCCGCCTTCCAGCCATTTGGAAACCCGCCCTCATGAACAGACGAGTACCTAACATGAAGAAGGACACCAGACCCACACCCATGAGAGCCACACAAGATGCCACCACCACACTTCCATATAGAAAACAGACTCCCACCCATTCAGAAAATGAGACACGACCATGGACCAGAAGCTGCACTGCAGCTGCATCACTACCCACTTCAAACCCCTCTGAGCCATACATGAAGCAAACCGACACCCACTATGAAGATGCAGCAGGACCACGTACTAGAAGCCAAACAGCAAGATCACAACTCACCAGCTCAAATCCCCCAGCAACTAAGACTAACCTGAGCACAACCAAGCCCCCACCTGAACAGAACACGCCTCCAACCAATCAGAACACGGCTAACCCCCCAACCAAAGAGAACACAGCCAAACCCCCTACCAATGAGAACACAGCCCCACCCAATCAGAACACAGCCAAGCCCCCACCCAATCAAGTCCCACCCCCACTGGCAAAGTTAAAGGAGGAAGCAGCTGCAATCTCACATTACTCTGAGAAGCACAGAGCCGGAGACAGAAGCCTGAAGATGATGAATGAGACTTCATCGAAACGTTGCCTAGATACTTTGAATCTTACGCGGGAGAAAACCCGAACAACCAAAGATCCACATACAAATACCATGAGAACCTCAGAAAAATATATATATATATATATATATATATATATATATATATATATATATATATATATATATATATATATATATACTGTAATTGTGTTGGATATTACTGGGTTATAATTTTTCTTAGGCAAAAAAGTAAAAACAAAACCTCTAAATTCAACAGCTGGAGAACAAAAAAGCAATGGGAGCTTTTTCATTAAAAAATGGAAGTACTTTATATGCAATCAAGTAGAACTCTAAGACCAATAAACACAGACCAAGACTCCCAACCAATCAGGATGAAGAATAAACCATTTTGGAACAGCAGTAGGCTAGCCCCAAATTTAAAACTGAAACAACTGTAAAAGTCTGACTCACAGACGAACACAATACAGAAGCCTGATGAATGCCATATGTGTGTGTGTATGTGTGTATGTTGTGGCTCTGAGGCTTGAGCCTGCATTGTTGGAGGAAGAAGACTAGGACGATGGGGAAGAGGAGGAATTGGGAATGACTTCCTCCCTGGGACCTTCCTCTTCGGCAATGCCTTCCTCCCTGATTGTGCCTCAGGTGTCGGCAGATAACCGAGAGGGAAAGCCTGAGGCTAATCAGGAGAAGGAGGAAGGCATATCAGAGCAGCCTCTGACAGAGAATCAAGTAGACGAATGCTGGCTTGATGCTAGACAACGTCGCAGGAAAAAGTGTGAGCTGCAACGCAGGAAGCGGCGACGAATCAGAGACTGAACTGAGCAACCGACACACCCCACAGGGGATCAAAGTGGGTGTATGAGAGCTCCGTATGGGACAAAGTGTGAGTTTTTCTGTGGAGCTTTGGTGTATCCTGTTTTTTGAAAGCCTTCGTGATTTATGTTCCTGTTATCTTGTCGGACTTGGCAGGCAGCTTGTGTGATACTGCCAAGAACACTGCCTGCTTCAAAGAATTAACTCTATAACTACTGAATCTTCTTGCCTGCCTGTATATTGTCAGAGTTGTGGACTTTCCATCCTCATTGGAAAGGTGAGACATAACATTTTTGTCCCGTACCCCACACGTAAACCATCTTTTGACCAAGATGGGGTAGCAGCAGCAGCAGCAGCAATTTCACCAGTAGCTGCAGAATGAAAACCAGGCTTTGCAACAGCAGTTGACCCAACTGATTAATCAACTTGCTCTGCTGCAGGCTCATGCTGCTCCTCCTTTTCCTCCCCATCGGAAATGCCTGGTGGCTGTGCCGGATAAGTTTTCTGGGCAGCCTGAGATGTTCCCGGCTTTCATGGGACAGTGCCAATTGTTTATGCCTCTGAGGCCGGAGGATTTCCCAGATGACCGGGCTCGGGTAGGGCTTGTAATAAGCCTCCTTTCGGGCTCGGCTGCTAGATGGGCCACGCCTTTATTACTGCAAAACAGCCCGTTGTTAATGGATTATCAGGGGTTTGGGCAGCACATGCGCCAAATGTATGAGGACCCCATACGGGTGCAGACGGCAGCCAGACATCTGAAGGAACTTCACCAAGGGAAGCGCCCCCTGCAGGAATTCATTTTGGAATTTTGGCTGATCAGTCTGGATTCCAATTGGAACAATGCAGCCTTGATGGACGCATTTCAGGGTGGCCTGTTGGATGAGCTGCAGGATGAATTGGTTTGAGTGGAACCGGTCCCGACCCTCGATACTCTGGTGGTTCAATGCTTCCGTATCGACTCCCGACTTCAACGGCGCAAGACTCGGCGTACCATCCAGGAGCTGCCATCAACATCTCTGCCACAGTGCCCTGTGCAACCAGTGCCCCGGGTCACCCAAAGTGTTGTGGCTATGACTGTGGAGCCAATGGAGTTGGGAGCGGTCCGATCTCGCTTGATGGCCCAAGAATGCACACGGAGACTCCAGGGGGGTTTGTGTTTGTATTGTGCGGGCCCAGGACATTTTGCTATTTCTTGTCCTATTAAGCACAGAGGGGCATTCATGCCTGTGCCGGAATCTCGGCCTGATCAGTCGGGGAAACAAGGCCAGCCTGACCTTGGGGAAACCCTAGGCCGGACACGTATCAAACATCCGTCTGCAATAGCGGAGGTGGACTCTGGGCCCCCTCGGCATCTGCTTCTGGACACTTGGGTTTTCTTGCTGACCCGGTCGAAAGGGATTCCCACGATTGGGCTGGTGGACTCGGGGGCCATGACGAATTTTATGAACTGGGCCTTTGCGGCCCATTTTGATGTCCCCTTGGTTTCGGTGGACCCTCCGATGAGGGTCGAGACTATTGACGGGCGGGACTCATTCAATTCGCTACCCAGCCATTGTGCCTGGTCATTGGTGACCATGAGGTGATCCGCTTTTATATCACCGCGGATCTCCATCTCCCATTAGTCCTCGGCATGGCCTGGCTTCGGATTCATGATCCTCAGGTGGCATGGTCGCGGAATGCCATTTCTTTTCCGAGTTTGCAGCGCGCGGACCATTTACGTGGGGCACACCTGTGCTCTCCAGGACATCACCACCTCTGCCATCTCCATACCTCCTGAACTGTTGGACTTCTCGGATGTGTTTAGTGAGAAGGAGGCGGACCAGTTACCCCCGCATCAGCCCTATGATTGCCCGGTGGATCTTCTGCCTGATGTCCCACTACCCAAGGGACGGTTGTATTCCATGTCCGAGCCTAAATTGGCCGCCCTCCATGATTTTTTTGGACAAGAACTTGGCCCAAGGGTTCATCCGGCCGTCGTCGTCCCCTCTCTCGGCTCCTGTTCTTTTCGTTAAGTGGACGGGAGATTTACGCTTGTGCTGCGATTACCGCCGATTGAATGCCATCACGATGCGGAATAGTTACCCCTTGCCGCTCATTCGAGAGTTTATGGAGCGGTTGCGGGAGGCCACTGTCTTCACCAAGCTCGATCTTCGAGGGGCCTACAACCTGGTGCGCATGCGAGAGGGGGACGAATGGAAGATGGTGTTTGGCACCCGATACGGCCATTTTGAGTACACCGTGATGCCGTTTGGGTTGACCAATGCCCCCGCGATCTTCCAGCACCTGATGAACGACGTGTTTCGGGACATGTTAGATCGGTTTGTGGTGGTGTACCTGGACTATATGTTGATTTATTCCAGGTTCAGGGACAGCCACCTTCAACACGTTTGTCTGGTATTGCAACGTCTTCGGGAGCATCAACTCTATGCGAAGCTGGAGAAATGCCTCTTCTTCCAGACTTCCATAGAGTTCCTGGGGCACATCATCTCTCCCAAAGGGATATATTTATATTTTATATTTATATTTATGTTATGTCTCACCTTTCTCCTTTCTAAGAAAGATGAAGAGTCCAAACTCAAACAAATAGAGGCAGGCAAGAAGACTCGGTCTTTACAAAGTTAATTCCTTTAATAATGTCCTTGGCAAGAAGAATTAATCACTAAAGCTTCCAACGCAGACCACAAGAAACAATCACACCGAAGTCTGAAAGAAAAGTAAAACTTTGTCCCATACAAGATCTCCAGAGAAAACACCCACTTTTATCCCCTGTGGGGTGTGTCTCAATGACTCAGCTCACTCTCTGATTCACCCACGCCTCCTACATTGCAGCTCACACTTCTTCCTACGATGCTGCCTAGGATCAAGTCAACATTCGTCTACTTGATTCCCTATCAGAGGCTGCTCCGATATGCCCTCCTCCTCCTGATTAATCTCAGGCTGTTCTCTCGGTTATCTGCTGAAACCTGAGGTATTATCAGAGAGGAAGGCATTGCCAAAGAGGGAGGTCCTGGGGAGGAAGGCATTCCCAATTCCTCCTCCTCATCTTCTGAGTCCTCTTCCTCTAACAATGCAGGCTCAGGAATCGGAGCCACAACATACATACATACATACATACATATATGTATGGCATTCAGCTTTGTTTGGGTATTTTCCCACGTCATTGTAATTGTGCTTTTAAAGTTGTAGCAACGTTTCTGAAGCCTGATGATGGCAGATGAAATTCTGCCGAAACGTTGCTACAACTTTAAAAGCACAACTACAATGACATGGGAAAATACCCGAACAAATCTGAATGCCATACCGCGAAAACCTGAGAAAACTAATATATATATATGTGTGTGTGTGTGTGTGTTCTGTCCCACCTGTATCCACAGGTGAGAATCCAAAGTTCAAATGCTCAAACAGACAAACCCAGACACGACAGAGTTAACTGCTTCTGTTTACACAGTCCTTGGCAGTCTTCCTGGAATCTGTCTGGCAAGTCCGAGCTAACCATAAGTCAAGATGCTGCAGCCGAGAGTCAGGCGCATTCTCCAAACCAAAAGACACTTTGCTTCGAACAAGGATTAAGAGCTAGCATGCTTCCTTTTATCCGCTGAAGGGGCGTGTCAGTCTCTCTAATTAATATCTGGCTTGACGTTTCTTTTCAAATTGTGATTGACGTTTCAATCTTCTTCTAGTCCTAACTTCAAGCCAACATCCGTCAGTCTCGTCATCACTCGAAGCCTCTGGCACGTTCTGTGGATCAGCTGCTGACACCTGAGGTATGAATGAAGTGGAAGGTTCTGGAGATGATCGTGTCTCCGACACTCTCTCATCCTCCTGGCTCACGTCTGCATCTCTTTAGAGCAGGCTCCAATGCCATCACCTCCTCCTCACTCACACCTGTGTCCTCTGATACATCAGACTCCAAACTCACAGCAGGCTCAACCCTTCCAGTCACAATGTATGTATGTATGTATGTATGTATGTATGTATGTATGTATGTATGTTATGTCTCACCTTTACAAAGGAAGAAGAAACTCCAGCTGAATACAAACAGGCAAGCAAATCCAGTAATTATAGTGTTAATTCTTTGAGCTGATAATGTTCCTGGCAGTCTCACACTTGCTGTCTGCCAAGTCTGACAAGAAAACAGGAATATAAATCACACAAGCTGTCACAACACTGAATACACTGGAGCTCCTCTGGATAAGTCACGTGTTGTCCCGTACGAAGTTCACACAGCAAACATACCCACTTTTATTCCCTGTGGGGGGTGTCACTAATTCAGCTCACTCTCTCATTCGTCCACGCCTCCTGCGCTGCAGCCCACACTTTTGCCTGCGACGCTGCCTCGCATCAAGCCAGCATTCGTCTGCTTGATTCTCTCAAAGGCTGCTCCAATATGCTCTCCTACTCCTCCTGATTAGCCTCTGGCTGTTCCTCTCTGTTATCTGCCGACACCTGAGGCACAATCAGGGAGGAAGGCATTGCCAAAGAGGAAGGTCCCAGGGAGGAAGGCATTCCCAATTCTTCCTCCTCATCTTCCAAATCCTCTTCCTCTAAGAATGCAGGCTCAGAATGCAGGCTATACACACACACACACACACACACACACACACACACAAACATGTTTTCTTAAGTTTTTGCGGGTACTTACATGTATGGTATTCCGCTTTGTTCGGATGTATGTATGTATGTATGTATGTAATTGTGTTTAACCGGGTTATAATTTTTCTTAGGCAAAAAAGTAAAAACAATACCGCTAAAAGGTTGAACAGCTGGAGAAAAAAGAGCAATGGGAGTTTTTTCATTAAAAAAATGGAAGTACTTTATATGTGTTAATGTCTGCAATTTTCAGCCTAGCAGAGGCTACTTTCAATGCTTCGTCTCTTTGTATTTTAGGACATCGGAAGCATCTTGAAGAAGTAAGTGAATCCACCCTTTTCTTTACAGTCTCAGAGATTTGCAGATCCTTCAGCAATTTTCCTATTTTGGAAAGTTCTGGTTGTATTTAGCAGTATTTTAATGTAAAGAGAATGTACTGTACTTCAGGGCTTTTTAGGCATTTCCTCAGATAACTTCAACACAATATCATTAGAAATGTTTGATATGATCAAGTATTATGGTTGGTTTCACAGATGTTTAGATTGAATTTGGCATTTTTATCCACCTACTGAGTCCTTCCCAAGAAGAGACAGATGTTTGATGGTTTTAAAGGTATCATTGTAGGATGTAAGCTGTTCCAAGTAATGCAACTATCATAAATACATGCCGGTTGGCAAGCACCCGAATTGGGATTACAAGGACACTGTGACAGATGTTAACTGCGATTTCATTGCATTACCTTTAAGTTTAAGTTTATTGTCATTGAACCTCGTACAATGAAATTAAATGCCATCTTCAGTGTACATCATACATAAGAAAACTATAAATAATAATAATAAAACAAATAGAAATAGAACAACTATGGCAAAGGCAAGCCAGGGTAGTCCCAAAAGAACCGGAGCACCACTTGAACACCATTGGCATTGACAAATTTGCCATCAGTCAATTGCAGAAGGCAGCTTTACTTGGAACAGCTTCGATCCTGCGGCGATATCTGTAGCACCATCAAACATCCAGATTTGCCCATCCCAGGTCATTGGTAAGGACTCGATAGGTAGAGAAAAATGCCAAACCCAGTCCGAACATCTGGCTGACTATGCAATAATAATAACAAAAAAAAAAAACAGACATCCTTTACATTCTACACAATTGAATAGAAAACCCTTGATGCTGCATTAGTATTGCGTTATACAGTAGAATTCAACATAGTTACTGCTTTGGCATAGAAGCTGATTTTCAGCCTGTTTGTCCTTGTTTTTATTATCCTGTACTGTCTGCCAGATGGCAATAGTTCAAAAAAAAAAGGTTGCCCAGGGTGAGATGAATCTTTGAGAATGTTTTGAACTTTCTTAAGGCAGTGGGAGCTATAAAGCTCTTCCAAAGAGGGGAGAGGTCAACCAATGATCCTCTGGGCAATGATGTTAATTCTCTGGAGCACTTTCCTATCTACCACTGTGTAATTAGCAAACCATACACAGGTGCAGTAAGTTAAGATACTCTCTATAGTACAGCGGTAGAAGGTCACCAGGAATTTTTCATTCAGTTATTGTTTCCTGAGAAGTCTCAGGTAGAATAATCTCTGAGCCTTTTTGACCAGTACTGCAATGTGAGCGCCCCAGGTCAGGTCCTCATTTATGGTAACACCCAGAAACTTAAAACTGGCCACTTGCTCCACTCGGTCTCCATTGATAAGCAAGGCCTGGAAGTCTGATATATTCCTTCTGTAGTCCACTATAAGCTCCTTGGTCTTATTGGTGTTAAGGACCAAATTATTGTCTCCACAACATGAAAGCAACCGGTCCACCTCATCTTGATAGGCAGACACACACCCTGAGTGAGTCCCACCACAGTTGTATTAGCTGCAAATTTAGTATTAGTGGCGTGAATAGGAATGCAGTCATGTACGTAAAGAGTGTAGAGTAAAGGACTCAACACACAACCCTGTGGTGTACCAGTATTAAGAATAAGGGCCGAGGAGGTGTGATTATCTAATCTGACCCCCTGAGAGCAGCCAGACAGGAAATCCATAATCCAAAGGTAGATTGAATGAAAAAGCCCAAGGTCCTTAAGTTTAGACACTAGTCTATGTGGAAGAATTGTGTTAAATGCAGAACTAAAATCCATCAAGATGAGTTTGAATGTTAAATCCATCGTCTAATTACCTATGTCACCCCTATTAGTCATCGGTCATTTGGTAAGATACGATCCATTGTTTTGGCCAAGAGATCCACAAGAATTTTCAAGAGTAGGGAGCCCAAAACTGAAACTTAGTGGCCTCTACTAGATCTCTTGTTGAACTTGATGAAGGTGGATGAATGCAGTTCTGGATCGGGATCCACTGGGTCACCATGGTGCCCATATTTGAATAGCTGGCCAGAGACATGACTGAAGCCTGGGAAACGGGGGCCCTTGTCAGTCCACAGGAGTGCTGACCTACCACCAGCTGACGAGGTACTTAGGAGCCAAGGACGGGGCCACACAAGAAAAAGGCATTCTATGAATTAATAGGTGGCCATCAACACCTCACTTAACCAATGAAAGCCACACACAACCAGGGACCACATAAACACAACGCGTAGAATAGCCCACAGCACACATTCTGGTGACGGAGAGAGAAGTTTCCTGAGGATGGGCTCCAGCCTGAGTCCAAAAGCTCAGAAGACAAAACCTCTGGTAACCAACCCAGACCGGATCCTATAGCTATCCAATCCTCAAGCACCGTCTGATGCTTTAGGAAGCTGCTTCTATTGGCAGGTTGATAACGGTTACAGGAACTGGGCATGGCTAGTCCAGGGAAGAGAAGGGCCAGGGAAGACATGATAGCAGTGTTCCAGTATGTGAGGGGCGGCCACAGAGAGGAAGGGGTCAAGCTGTTTTCCAAAGCACCTGTAGGCCAGACAAGGAGTAATGGATGGAAACTGATCAAAGAGAGGTTCAACCTAGAAATAAGGAGAAATTTTCTGACTGAGGAGAATGAACCAATGAAACAGCTTTGCCTTCAGACGTTGTGGGGGCTTCATCACGAGAAGCTTTCAAGAAGAGGCTGGACTGCCATCTGTCAGAAACAGTGTCGGGTCTCCTGCTTGGTCAGTTGGGTGGGTTGGACTAGATGACCTTCCAACTCTGTTATTCTGCTCTTTTCTCTTGCCAGATTCCAGGCCAAGGAAACATATGAGAATCCGGTGGATTTACTTGTAGAGCCGAAGTGGACAATCTGGGATTGCAGTGATGTAATTCCGCTTCTGAAAAATGCCATGAAAAAATTGAGAGGTAAAAAAATAGCCGCTGGGGTTTTACTGGACAACATTTTGAGCATCCAAGAGAGATTCTGGATCACTGTCAGGGGGATCAAAGAAGGATCAATTTCAGGATGAGTGGAAGAGAGATCCTTATTTCTCTGGGGAAAGGCCTTGTGTCTTGGCACCAGGAGGGGAAGAGGATCTTTCTGGTTGCTCCCATTACAGATTTGCTAAAAAGGGAACCATTAGCTACTCATAGTTGACCATTTACAAGCAATTCTCAACTTACAACAGTTCGCTTAGTGACTGTTCACAGTTAGAATGGCGCTGAAAAAGTGACTTATGACCATTTTTCACAGTTATGACCATTGTATCATTCCCACAACCATGTGATTTTCTTTTGGGTGCTTGAGGACGGGTTCATATTTATGACGGTTGTAGTTGGGAACACAGGCAGCTACCAGGAGAAAAAGAATTGGTCAGGAAAGCCTTTTTTCAAAGAAGGAGGTGGCCAAAGAGGGCAGAGTCCAAATATGAGGTGCAGGGAGACACTCTGTCACAGAAGAAATATGGATGGCACAGGAATGAGAAAAGCAGTTTAAAAACAAACAAACTGCGGACTGGATGACAAACTCCAGTTGCAAGGAAACGCCTCTTCCAGGGTCCGTTTCTTAAGGCAGTGAAATTGGGCACGTGATATAATTCTTTGCACTGGCAGGTTCAAGGGGTTTCTGAATTGGGAAATCCCCCCCCCCCACTTCCCCCCCAATTTTGCTTCTCTGACGCTCGTTGGGAGGACTGGAAGACTTCTGGTTTGGTGGCAGAGAGGACAACAGAAGGGGATCCTTGAGGCTATACAGACTCAACTTTAGGCAGCTTTAGTCTATCAGAATTTTGCCTACAACTAGTCAAGGCAAGATGATCTTCTCCTTGGCTGCATTTCTTTCCTTTCTCTCCTTCAGCCTTTTTCTAACCCCAACTTTTCACTGCACTTTCTAGTTTGCACCCATTGTCATTTCTTCCTATGGCCAGAAGGGTTTCTCTCCTTGCTTGGGCCGTTCCCTTGGCTGCCTTTTCTGGGCTGAGTCTCCTTTTCTTTCTTCCTCTGCCGTTTCCTCTGCATTCCCCTGCTGTGACTTTTGCTCAAGGAGCCCTTGCAATTTGCTTTGTTGTTCCACAGTCAACCTTCCTCGACTTGCTTCTCAACTCACTTTTTCTTTTCTTTCTGAGTCTATTCAGAAAATCATATCCCCACCGCCACCCCTCTTTCTGGTTTACATTCCCCAGAGGGGTAATTAAACATGTCCTTCCTTTCAACAGATTCTACTTGTCCCAGAAAAGGGACTGGTGGCTTGGCTGAGGTTTCTGGAGTCCTATGCTATTTTATTTATTTATTTATTTGATTTGATTTGATTTGTCAGTCACGAGATAATAGGTTTAAGTATAAATATGAGTAAGAATACAGGAAATAGGTACGAATAAATGTGGACAATAGGACAGGGACGGTAGGCACGATGGTGCACTTATACACACCCCTTACAGACCTTTCCGGAATGAGGTGAGGTCAATAGTGCATCGTCTGAGGTTAAAGGAGTAGGGTGTAGAGGATGTAACAACAGAGTCAGGTAGTGCATTCCAGGTGTTGACCACTCTGTTGCTGAAATTGTACTTTCTGCAATCGAATTTTAAGCGGTTTACTTTGAGTTTGTATCTGTTGTGTGTTCTTGTATTGTTATGGTTGAACCTGAAGTAATCATTGACTGGTAGGACATTGTAGCAGATAATTTTGTGTGTTACGCTTAAGTCTACCCTCTGTCTCTGTCTCTCTCTTTGTGTGTGTGTCTCTCTCTCTGTCTCGCTGTTTCAACTAATGTCAGCCCAAGCAGGCCTCGAATTTTTTCCCTTAAGTTCTTTATGGCTACTTTCTGAACTTGCACCCTCATCCTTGAAGCTGTTTGTCATATTACTGAGCTCATTATCTTTTACACGCATAATTCAATTAAAGTCAAATTGCCACACTTGTTTCCCTGCTCATCAATGGAGTTGGCTTCTACTAACTTTTCTTGAGGAAAGAACCAAACTGTGAGCAACCTGACATTTCTTGATGGTTTCATTCTTATTTCAACTTGGCCAGCATCAACACCCCCCACCCCCCATTTTGGCTGACAGGGGGCTATCAAAACTAAAAACAAAACAAAATCATTTGAACATGCAAGAAGGGGCAGGAAAGGAGAAAGGGAAAGAGGAAAGACAAAGAAAAAGAAGAAAAGATGGGAAGAGAGCAAGGAAGGAAAAATAAAGTAAGGGGGGAAAGGAGATCTTAGAATGAAGAGGGAAGGAAAAAAAAAGGAAGGAAGAATATAATGAGAGAGGGAGGGGAGTCCTACCTTACCACTTGGTCACCACAGGAGCCCCCCCTACACAAGTCTTGTGTCACTCCCACCAAGCCACGCCCACATATGGCCACACCCACCCCAGCTCTCTGAGGTCAAACACAACCCTGATGTGGCCCTCAATGAAATCGAGTTTGGCATCCCTGATATTTATTTTTATTTATTTATTTGATTTGTCAATTGCTTAAAGGGTAATAGGTATAAGTATAAACATAATTATGAATACATGAAATGGATACATATAAGAAAAATAAAAAGAAACAATAGGACAGGGACAGTAGGCACTTTGGTGCGCTTATGCACACTCCCTACAGACCTCTTAGAAAGGGGTGAGGTCAATAGTAGAAAGTCTAAGGTTTAAGTTTTGGGGGTTTGGGGAAGAAACCACAGAGTCAGATGGAGTATTCCAGACATTGACCACTCTGTTGCTGAAGTTGTATTTCCTGAAATCAAGTTTGGTGTGGTTGAGTTTGTATCTATTGTGTGCTCTTGTATTGTTATGGTTGAAGCTGAAGTATTCATTGACATGTAGGATATTGCAATGTATAATTTTATGTACTATACTTAGATCAGACCGAACGCGTCGTAGTGCTATCTTGTCTAGGTCTAGAATTACAAGTCTGGTGGCATAAAGTATTCTGCAACTAGTAGAGGAATGGAGAACTCTTCTTGTGAAATATTTTTGGACTTTCTCCACTGTATTAATATCAGATACGTAATGCGGGTTCCAGACTGATGAGCTGTATTCAAGTATTGGTCTAGCAAATGTTTTGTATGCTCTAGTTAGTAGTGTGATATTACCAGAGAAAAAGCTACATAGGATTAGGTTAACAACTCTTAATGCCTTTTTGGCTATGTAGTTACAGTGGGCTCTAGCACTTAGATCATTAGAGATGAGTACTTCAAGGTCCTTGACAGAGTTTGGATCATCAACAAGGTCTTGACTATTTAGCTTGTATTTTATTTTCGGATTTTTTTTTTGCCAATATGTAAGACAGAGCATTTATTTGTTGAGATTTGAAGTTGCCATTTGTTTGACCATTCTGATACATAGTCAAGATTTTTTTAAGGGTAGCAGTATTGTCGGTGGTGTTGAATAGCTTTACATCATCAGCAAAAAGAACGCAGTTGCTCTTAATATGAGCACAGAGGTCATTTATGAAGAGTATGAAGAGAGTTGCTCCTAAAACACTGCCTTGGGGGACACCACTGTTGACAGGTACAGAATTTGATAGGACACTCCCAATTTTGACCATTTGTTGTCTGTTTGACAGGAATGCTTCTACCCACCCCCACCCCAGCCCTCTGAGGTCAAACACAATCCTGATGTGGCCCGCAATGAAATGGAGTTTGGCACCCGTGATATATAGCCACCAACGACATTTTAGCTTGTAGCTTTCCTTATTCCTTATTTCCTGATTTGAGTCCAAGGAAAGCAAACTAGGGTATCTGAGGGAGGCCCTTCTGTTGCTCCAATTCCAGTGATGAGATGCTGAATCCTCCTCTTTTCTTCCCCAGATACTCTGGAAAGTGGACTTCAACTACAGGAAGGTAAATATGAGTTTTTTGGATCACAATTGCTTGCTGTTTTAAGCTCTGATGCCAGTAACTTTAAGAGAAACATGATAGAGTAACAAAAAAGAGAAATATAGGATTAGATACCTTAAAGATTATGATGATCCAGTAAACTTTAATGATTTTATGATTTATGAACTATTATTTTCCATTAATATGTACAATATAAGCTTATGCAGCAGAGACAAATTCCTTGTGTGCCTGATACACACTTGGCCAAATAAAGCTGTTGTTCTGTTCTGTTCTTTTCACACACCAGGCCTGCAACTGAAGCTCTTTTTTTCTTCCTTCCTTCCTTCCTTCCATCCTCCTCTTCCCCCTTACAGTGAATGTAACTCTGAATCCAGACACAGCCAATCCTGACTCCCTTAAAATCTCTGAAGATCGAAAAAGCATCAAAGGACTTAAGCGATTTGAATATAAACGTTCTGTCCTTGGCTGTCAGATGTTCTCATCAGGGCGACATTTCTGGGATGTTATTGTAAGCGGTACAAGAGGATGGTTTATAGGGGTTACCAGCAAGCCAGTGAACTTTAAAGATGTTCATGCAAAGACCAGGAAGTGGCAGATTTGGGAATGGGAAGGACAATACACGGCCCTCTCTCCATCAAAATGCTTTGAACTGGTCCTGTCTGAGAGGCCCACGAGAATTCGCATCTCTCTCAACTGCGAAGGGGGACAAGTGAGCTTCTTTGATGCCAAGACCGCAGCTCTGCTCCATACATTCTCAGACACTTCCTTGGTTGGAGAGACCCTCCTGCCCTATTTCTCTTTGCATGAAGGCACCTGCGTGACACTCCTCTAACAGGTTAGGTAGCCTTGTAAATTGAAGGAGTGGATCAATCAGTTGATCTAGAGAGAAATAACCTGACCATCATTTAAATGTCTCTGAATTAAAAAAAAAATGAGGTGTCTTAGAAACTTTATAGGCTTTAGCATCATGTCTTCAGGTGTATGAATATTAAAAAATACCTTATCTTACAGCTAAACCCATAAATGGTTGTTTTAGATGTCCATCATAACTCCCTCATTTATGTATCAGGCTTGTTTGTTTAATGTTTAGTTGCCATCCATGATTGTGGAAGTTCCCATTAACTCAGTGTATTCTGTAATTTTTCCCTCCTTTTTTCTTTCCTCCCCTGTTTTTTCTGTTTCCTTTTAAATATGCATATAATTGTCATCATCCCAACAAACCCTAGCAGGGCTTCAGCAGCTATTAGACTCAATATAAGCTTTACAGCCTTACAGGGGTGTTTTTTTAATAAATCCTACTGCTACTTCTGTCTTTTTATACTTCACTCACTCAGTTATCTACAACAATCGGATTACCGATTATAAGACTGATCTAATTTTATAGGTGCTTCATGGATTTTAATTCCTCCCTTTGCAATTTTACGTACAGAAATTTATTTTTTCCTTATGTTATTCTGCCAATATGAGATTTTATTTCTTTTTTAGAGTGATGTTATTAGTTTTATGATGTGTGAAAAAAATATCAGTGGATTGTTCAGTGTAACAACTGAAGACGGACAAGCTGCTGTTGCCAAAGGAGCAAGTGAGGAATCCAAACATACCGAATACAGGCGGTCCTCGGCCTACAACCACAATAGAGCCCCCAATTTCTGTTGCTGAATGAGGCAGTTGTTAAGTGAGTTCAGTGAATCACTGCAGTTGTTAAGTTAGTCACATGGTTGCTAAGTGAATCTGGCTTCCCCATTGACTTTGCTTGTCAGGAGGTCACAAAAGGGGATCACCTGACTTGGGGACACGGCAACCATCATAAATAGGAACCAATGGCCAAACGATGGAACGTTGATCATGTAATCATGGGGATGCTGCCATGGCCATAAGCAGGGGGGGCTGCTGGGGGCTCACGGGGGCTTGGGAGGGCCCCTTGCTAAGGTTCTGCAGAGTTCGGAGAACCCTCAAATCCCGTTCCTGCCTGCCCCGCCCACTCCTCCCCTCCCAGGAGTCCCCATGCAGCCCATTTGGATGCCAGGTAAGTGCAGGCTGTGCGCGGAGGCTCCGGGAGGCTTAAAAATGGGCCTCCCGGAAGTTCGGGAAGGCCAGAAATGGGCCCATTTCCGGCTTCCAGGGAGCCTCCAGAGCCCGGGGAGCACAAACACCCCCACCCACTGTGGTGCAGGAGGCTGACTAGGCCACACCCACCATGGCCACACCCACCCAGCAACCTGGCAGAGCGGTGGTCGCCAACTGGTGGGCCCGGAGAAAATTTTGGTGGTCCAAAGAGAAATGTTCCCCCCAAGTACTCCCCCCAAAAGCAATCCAGGCTGCTCCAGAACACAAGGCTGTGCCACCCACATGACCTGCCCACCCACCGGCCCCCACCCTTCGACCGAGCGCAAACCTTACCTTGAGTAGAGCCACGCGAGCTGGAACTGGAAGTTAAGACCAACGGTGGGGAAGGAAATCCGTCCCGGGGTGGATTGCTGACGTTGGTGGAAAAAGTCGGTCCCACATTCCAGAGCTGCAGTAGTCAACGGACTGGCCCTTTGGTCATCCTGGAGCAGCTCCTCCAGTCCATGGCTGGCCGGTACACCCGGGTGGAGGAGCAGCTGCTCTGGGATGACCAAAGCACCAGTCTTGTGACTACTGCAGCTCTGGAATATGGGACCGACTTTCCCACCAACGTCAGCAAGCCACCGTCTGTCAAAATTCATGTTAGTGGTCTGTGGGATCTAAAATTATTAGTTTGGTGGTCCCTTGTGGTCCAAAGGATTGGCGACCCCTGGGGCAGAGAACCCCTTGCTAAAATTTTTGAAGCCGACCCCTGGTCATAAGTATGAAAATTTGTCATAGGGCACTTTTAATGTGTATATCAGTCATGGGGTTCATTTTTTTTTACTACCAGTTCTGTGGGCATGGCAGGGGAAGGATACTGCAAAGTCCCCATTCCCTCCCCACCCCACTAACCTGCTTTCCAGCTCCGTTCTCCTGTGCAGGGCAACCAAAGAAGACCCAGCCGATCAGCTGGGACTCAGGAGGCAGAGAATAGATGGGGGCAGGGCCAGTCAGAGGTGGTATTTTCTGGTTCTCCGAACTACTGTGTGGGGAGGGTTTCCTCTTTTGAATTCTTAGGAGTGCTTATTACTCAAGACCTCACCTGGAAAAACAACACCTCCCTGGTGGTTAGGAAGGCTCAACTGGGACTCCATTTCCTTAGTGTCTTTGGAAAAAATCAGGTGGAAAAATGGCTGATGACCTCTTTCTATCGGTCTACAATAGAAAGTGTCCTCGCATGCTGCATAACAGTATGGTACAAACAGCGGAGGACAGGAAGGCAATTCAGAGAATGATTAATCGGGCACAAGAAACCACTGGAAGACATCGCCAGGTCTCACTGTTTCAACAGAGTAAGGAAGATACTGAGGGACGATTCTCATCCTGGTTTACAAATTGCTTTGTGCTTCCATTTCGTAGTCTTCAATTACAATTACATTGTATATGATCTTGTATTTTCAATCAAATATTAAATACATTAATATCATTATTAATTATTTGACTATACTTTTATTCATTCATGCTTTATGAAATAATATTTTACTTAATTTGTTTTATGACAGTTCATATTATCATCCCAAATCTATCCTAAAATCATTTTGTAGATATAATAAGAAAAAATGCATCTTTATATATTTAGTATTTTCTAAAAGTCTACATATTTAATTGCTATATTTTATTGTCTAGCCATTGATAGAATAGATCCAAAATTTTATAAAATTATTTGTCACTTTGTTCTCTAATTTCAAATGTCAATCTACTCATTTCAGCACATTCTAATATTTTCTTAATGATTTCCTCCTGTGATGGTATTTTCTCATTTTTCCAGTTTTTAGCAAATACAATCCTAGCCGCTGTTAATACATTTACAATCAGGTATTTCAAGTCTTTACTATATGTTTCAGGTAAAATTCCCAATAAAATTATCTCTGGTTTCAAATCTATATGTTTTTTTGTCATTTTTTCCAACCACGTGTGGATTTTAGTCCAGTATTTTTTAGCATCCGCACAAGTCCACCACATATGATAATGAGCCAGGTGTCTGATGACATTTCCAACATTTTTCGGATTTATACTTGAACATTCTTGCTATTCTTGTCGGGGGAAATACCACCTGTAAAACATCTTACACAAATTTTCCTTATATACTGTTGACATTGTCATTTTATAATTTTGAGACCACAACTTTTTCCCATTTCTCTAGATCAATCCCATATCCAAAATTCTTCCCCCAAGCAATCATAGTTTCTTTAACTTGTTCTTCTAATTTAATTTCTAATAAATATCCATACAATTTTTTAATCACCTTTTCATCAGTACCTGTCAAAATCTTATCTAAATCAGTCAGTTTATCGTAGAAACCTTCTGTTTTAGAATCTTTATCATACCTTGAATGTATTTGTGCATATGAAAACCAATTCATCTTTATACCTTGTTCCTCTAGTTTTTGTATAGATTTAAGTTCACCCTTTTCATTCAATATTTCACCATATCTAACTGTTTGCTCCTTTTTGTATATTATAGGATAAGAAAATGCTTCAATAGTCGATAGCCAGACTAGAATTTTCAAATAACATTGTCTTTTAATCTTCTCCCAGTTTAACCACAGAGACTCCCGTATATAATGTCTTCTGAAATACTCCTGTATTTTAGTTCCTTTCTACCATAAAAAAGCATGCCACCCCAACAATACATCATAACCTTCTAATGTCAACAATCTAGTATTTCTTAATGTTATCCAATCCTTAACCCACATCAGATTTGTAGCTTGGTAATACAACTCCCAATTAGGCAAACCAAATCCTCCTCTTATTCTGGCATCTTGCAAAAGTTTTAACTTTATTCTCACTTTCTTACCTTGCCATATATATTTCAACACAATTTTATTTAAATCTTCAAAATAGTGTTTTCCAAGCCTAATTGGAATTGTTTGAAACAAGTATAAAATTCTAGGTAATATATTCATCGATTGTTGATATTCTCCCTATTAGTGACAGTTGTAAATTTTCCCATTTTGCCAAATCTAGCGCTATCTGCTGTTTAAGTTTGATATAATTATTCTCTTTTAATGTACTGCATCTTGCTGTCAAGTATATCCCCAAGTACTTGATCTTATTTGTGACCTGAATTTTCAATAGGTCTGCCAGTTCTTTCTTTTGTCTTAATAGCATATTCTTTGTCAAGATCTTTGTCTTATCTTTATTTATTTTCAAACCAGCCACTTTGCCATATGTCTCTATCTTTTCTATCAATTTTGATGCTGTTTCTAGTGGGTCTTCTAAGATAAAGACCAGGTCATCTGTAAATGCTTGCAACTTAAATATTTTTTAATTTTCATCCCTTTTATATTCTTTTCATCTCTAATATTTATGTTTAGCACTTTCAAAGTTAACACAAACAACAAAGGTGATAGTGGGCACCCTTGTCTTGTTCCTCTTCTTATATCAATAGAGTCTGTCAGTTTTCCCTCTATCATTACCTTTGCCGTTGGCTCATGATATATAGCTTCTATTGCTTAGATGAATTTTTTACCAAAGCCCATCTGTTCCAACTGTAGTAACATGAATCGCCAAATCACGTTATCAAATGCCTTCTGTGCATCTAAAAATATCAAAGCCATTTGTTTTTCAGGATATGCCTCGTAGTATTCCAAAGTGTCCAAGATTACTCTCATATTTTCTTTAATTTGTCTCTTTGGCAGAAATCCATTTTGATCAAGATGAATAAAATGATTTAAGTCTTTTTTGTCTTTCTGCCAATACTGAAGCAAAAATTTTATAGTCTGCGTTTAGTAGGGAAATAGGTCTATAGTTCTTGATTTGTAATGGATCGGCCTCCTCTTTTGGAACAAGTGTAATATAAGCTTCTGACCATGATTTAGGTATTCTCTTCTTTAACGTAACTTCATTCATAACTTCTAACAATGGAAGATTCAACGATTCTTGTAATGTTCTATAAAATTCTGCAAGAATTCCATCTGGGCCTGGTGAATTTCCATTATTTTGCTTCTTGAGTTAACTCCATCACTGTTATATCGCTTTCTAACATTGTTTCAATCTCTTTAGGTATCTGGGGTAACTTAGCATTCTGATTATTCATGTTGTCTTGTTTTTTTGTTATGGATTGCACCAGTAGAGGCTAAATCAATTTTGTTGTATACTGTATATGCAGAATGACAATAAAATTTGTTATTATTATTGGATTTCTACAGACCCCAAATTGAGAGCCACTGATCGAGCCCAACAGAATCTCAAAAGCGAGGGGGATTATAGCCAGGATCTCCCAAGGCAGGTCAACAAAGTCAAGATGGCAGCCAGACCCGCCTTCCACCCATATGTAAATAAGGGGCGGGGCTTCCATCCCTTAGGCCTTTGTTGACTTCCCTTAGGGTTTTTGCTTTGCAGCATCTCCCCACTTCTGGGGGAGCAGATAGGGCCTTCGAAAGGGGTCTCTGAGAATCCATGGGAAGATGGGATTGGCTAGGAATTGGTAGGCCCCACCCCTTTTTTGGAGGGAGGATGGAAAGAGAAATGTGGGTGGAGCTATGGAGAAGGAGAGGCCAAAAGTGAATTTTAGAGGCAGTCTGGCCGTAAGTTTGTCTTGGAAAATTAGGCCTGCAAAGTTGAAGGTCTTGACACCCAGCCTTTGCCAACCCATAGCAGCTCTAAAGATACCTAGTTTGCTTTGCCCACTGAAACTCAGTTCAGGTAAATTTACCTGAGCTTGTAAGCATGGTTGCAAATGAGGAAAAGACCTGTGGAGTTGAATGGGAGGTATGAGCTCAGGGGTTTTCTGCAATCAATTTCATCCTGCCAATATTTCTGAACCACTTGGCTCACGAAATCTGGGAGTCGCAAGACAATCAATCAGTCAATCAATCAGACTAGAGCTGGAAGGGGCCTTGGAGGTCTTCTAGTCTAGCCCCCTGCTCAAACGGGAGACCCCACTTGAAATCCACAAGTCATATAAAGGGGCCACACTTCCCCACCTCTCCTTTTGCAGAATGTTTGGGTCAATAATTGATGGGGTGGGGCATCCCTCCATTTTTTTCTCTTTAGCAGGATGCTGTTGTAATAGATCAGGATTCGTCTGAAGGATTTGCTTCTCTCCAGTTTTTAAAACAATTTTCCCTTTAACGAGCTGGTTGGGCCAATAATAATGGATCGGGGTCCGTCCCGCGAATTTTTCCTCCTCTCCAATTTGTTCTTTTTAAAATACTGCAGTTCTTCTTTAAGAAGCCAGCGAAGACGACCTCAAGAGCAACAACCATTCACTTCGGTTTCCCGCCTGGGCGGAGTCCAAAGGGCGTCACCTGATTCGGAGGAAAAGAAACGAAACTGAACTTTCTCTTCCCTTTTGGAGGCGGCGATGGCGTCCGGAGCCTCCTTGCAGGGTTTGCTGGAAGAAGCCACCTGCTCCATTTGCCTGGACTATTTCCAGGACCCCGTGCTCATCCCGGAGTGCGGCCACAACTTCTGCCGGGGCTGCCTGACCCGCAGTTGGGGGACGTCGGAATCGGAGGTTTCCTGTCCCGAGTGCAGACAGACCTTCGCGCCCCGTAGCGTCCTCCCCAACCGGCAGCTGGCGCGGGTGGCTGAAGTGGCCAGGGGATGCAGCCGTCATCCGGGCGAGGAAGGGGGGAGCTTCTGCCCGAAGCACCGGGAGCCCCTCAAGCTCTTTTGTAAGGACCACGAGACCCTCATCTGCTTGGTCTGCGACCGATCCAAAGAGCACAAGGGCCACTCGGTGATCCCTGCGGAGGAGGCTTTCCAGGAATATCAGGTAGGAATCAGCCAGGAGGAATCGTTGCGGAGGGGCATCCAGATCCTCGGCTTTCCTGTCAATCCTTAGATCACTTTACTTGCTTCCTCTGTTGTCCGCAAAATGGGTTTAGCCTTGAGCAGATGCCAATCAGAACAAGACAGGAGGTTCAAATAACTTTAATTGAACTACTTCAGCAAAAGGATCTCAGCAGCTAAAAAAAGCCGAGACCCCTAACCATATACAATTAGAAATTTTACACATTTAAGATCAAGGAAGTTAACAAGGAAAAAGTCACTCATTGGTTCTCTGACATGAGTTTCTTTTCTCCTCCTCCTTCATAAATTGCATATTTTATACTAATAAGCTTTCTTATCAAAAGGGGTGTGTATTTTATTATTATAGTAAGTTACCAAGGTGTATGTCTATGTGCCTTAGCTAGCATCCTTCTAACTGGAGTCCTTCTAACTACCTTGTTATTTTCTTGTTGCTAGGCAGCAGTGTCCCCCCATTCGTTCCTGCTCTTATTAGACTCCTCTGCAGCTTTCTGCCTGGGCCATTCCTTTAACAAACTTCCCTGATTCCAGCCTGAGAGCTTCACCTCCTGCTTTATCCTCTCATAATCCTATTTGTTGAAGACAGATTTACCATATTCCTTGACTTAGAACCATTCAATTTCTGACTGTTCAAAGTTGCAACACCATTGAAAAAAGTGACTTACAACTGTTTTCACACTTATGACCATTGTAGCCTCTCTGTGGTCACTGATCCAAATTGGGGTGATTGGCAAATGGCAAGTATTAATGATGGTTGCAGTGTCCCTGTCTTGCTTAGCAAAGGAAATTGCCTGTAGGGAGAAATAGGCTCCCTTTCTACCAGCTCCCTTTCCACATTTGCTCTTGAGCCAAATTGTCATGGAGTCCTCCAAAATCTTGAGTGCAGACCCTGAAAAACACTCCTGCTGGGTCAGCCCAAACTTTCATTTCTCAGTGATGCTTCTGGGATGACTGCAAACAGGAGACTCAGGCAGCTCCATTTAATGTCATTGCAGGTAGTCCTTGGACTTAGAACCATTCATTTAGTGATGATTTGAAGTTACAACGGCAATAGAAAAAGTGTCATAAGATTTTTCACCCTTGTGATCATTGCAAGCATCCCTGTGGTCACATGATCAAAATTCAGACGTTTGGCAACTGCCATGTATTTATGAGGATTGCATCTATCATCTAACTGGGTCTTCCCTCCAATGTAATTATTTACGGAACTCAAAAGTTGTATTTTCTCTTCAGATCAAGGTGGAGGATTGTCTGAAGGCTCAGAAGGAGCAGAAAGAAAAAATAGCTACTTACAAAAGCGACACAGAGCAAACAGTGCAGGAGATGCTTGTAAGTATTGATCCAGTGCTGAGGAGCTTCTGAGCTAATAGGAAGGAGAACCCCATCCGCCATCTTGGATAATAGGCAGCCTGTTTGCAAGTACAAGTTCTGACTTAAGGGAAATTCAAGCTAAAGACAGTATTAGGACACAGAACTTGTTCTTAACCTGGGGACTGAGATGTCACCATTGGCTGAATGAGTCACAGTTGAGTTAACTGCAGCTATCCCATGAGCCCTCTTTTCTAGAAGGGGTTTGGTTGGCATAATAAATGCAAACTGTATTTCATCTTATTGAAAAAAATTGTGAACTCAAACATTTTTCTGTCTCCTTTTTTGGAATCCCTGATTGCCAAGAAAATTTTCATGAGAGATCATTTAAACCGAAACCTTTTTCTTTTTAGAAACCTTCCCCTCTGCCCTTTTTTATATCAAAAGGGTTATTTTTCTCCTTAGGAAAGTCTCCCACCTCAGTTCTGGAAGGGAATCCGTTTAATTATTATAGCAGTTAAAATAAAAATAATTAAGTAAAATAATTAAAATAAAAGTATGCCTTTCTTGTTCCAGGATCTCATTGAAAAACACAAAAAAATTATAGTGGCTGAATTCAGAGAACTACAACTCTGGTTGGAAGGACAGGAGAAGCTTCTGCTGGCTAGAATGGAAGAGACGGAGAAGGATATTATGGCAAGAAAGGAGAAGGGTTTGGCCAAGCACATGGAGGAAGTGCGCTCTCTTGACCATCTCATCCAGGAGATAGAAGAGAAGCTTCAGCAGCCAGCCAGCCAACTCTTACAGGTCAGGACAGGAAGTGGAGATCATAGAATCCTTGGGCTGGAAGGGACCTTGGAGGTCTGCTAGTCCAATCCTCTGCCCAAGGCAGGAGTCCTTATTCCATCCTGAAAAAGTGGTTGTCCAAACTGTTATTGAAAGCCTCCAGTGATGAATAACCCAGAACTCAGGGAGGCTTGCTTCTTGTTATTCCCTCAGGTGCTATGGAGAGTAAATCCATGCCCTTTTCCCTATGAGAGCCCTTCAAGTATTGGAAGATGGCTGTCGTGTCTCCCCTAAGCCTTCCCTTGGTTAGGCTAAGCATACCAAATTCATTGAACTGTTTGGCCTCCAGAGCCCTTATCATCTTTATTGCTCCACTCTGCATACTTTAGCTCCTCCACAGAATACTCTTTTTGACTCTTTCCTTTTTTCCCATAAATTTGATCAAAAATATAATAGTGAAAAGTACAAATGAAAATAAAGAAATAAGTGAAATGGAGAAGGAAAAGAATGGGATAGAAATGTAGGATAAAGGGAAAGAAAACATCTTTTTTTCTGCACAGTAAAATGCAAAATAAAATTACAGGCTCAACTTTTTATTTTTGCATATCTAGTCATTATTAGCAATGTCTATAAAAACAAATTAGCCTAAGAAGCAAAATCAAGCATCGAGAGTTCATTTTTTCCTATCTCGAGCACAAAATTTAGAAGCAGCTTCCAAGTACAAATAATGGGTCATATCTAATTAAAGCAGTCTTTTTTTTTTTTTTCATTTTTCTAGCGCCATCACTTTTTCCATTCTTCCTTCTCTTGTGGAGATTGAGATATCTTTCCTTGTCTGCATTCTAGCTGCACTTGACAAGGTTCAAAATCTTTTTTTAACTCCTCATTTAGTAATCTTTTGGACTCTTTCTATGGAAAGGAACAGTCACTAAATGAACTACAGTATTTCACCACGGACTAAATGGCTTAAATTAGGGATACATAATGTAATACAGAAAAAGCAGGCCATGTGAAAAGCAAGAATTCAAATTGCTGGTCACTGACTCTGTATATTCTTCACAATTTGAGGTTCCTGCCCCCTATTAGGGGATGGGGTGGTGGGCTTTCTTTGTAGGGTCTCCCCATCCCCTTAATCTCCAGCCAAGGAGAACCCCAACACTGATGATCTTCTGCGAAATATTATAACCACTTGGATTTTCCAAAGTGCCTTGATTTTTGAAGCATAATGCAGGGGATTTTATATGTATGTATAAATTTCATAAATACCCGAACAAAGCTAAATTACATACATACATACATACATACATACATACATACATACATATGTGGTATTTAGCTTTGTACGTCATTATAGTGCAAAATCACCAGCTTGATCCACAAAAACACACTGAGACATAATGGAGACCTAGAAGATGAACTGACCTATGGAACAGCTGTCCTGCCCTACATAAGAGGTACTACAGACTCAAATCAGTAAGATACTACACAGGCATCACATCAAGACTGCCTTCAAAACAGGCAGAAAAATAGCAGCCATCCTTAGAAACCCCAAAGATAATATTGACCTGGAAAACCAAGGCATATATGAAGTCCCCTGTGCATCATGCCCTGCCACATACATTATACAGACCAATAGAAGAATAAGGACCCATCTAGATGAACACAAAAATGCAGTAAAAAAGCTGGAACACACTTCCTCACTAGTCCAACACATGAAAGCCACAGGTCATAGCATCAACTTCAATGGCACCAGGGCACAAACAGATCCCCCCTGATACCTCCAGCTCAAACACACCCCAACCAGGCACCCAGAAGAAACCTAGCTTCCTAACAAATAATAGCCGTCCATTTACTCAGAGCCAAGCTGCACTCAAAGCCTCCAATACAGGAATACAATGTTGCCAGCCAATCGAGACACAAAAAAAGCCACAAAACAGACAGAAGATATTAGAAACACCAATCAAGCAGAACACAGCAAATTCCAAGACCAATAAACACAGATCAAGACTCCCAACCAATCAAGATGAAGAAGAAACCATTTTGGAACAGCAGTAGGCTAGCCCCAAATTTAAAACTGAAACAACTGTAAAAGTCTGACTCACAGACGAACATAATACAGAAACCTGGTGATGGCAGATAAGATTCTGGCGAAACGTTGCTACAACTTTAAAAGCACAAGTATAATGATGTGGGAAAATACCCGAACAAAGCTGAATGCCATACGTATGTGCTACATACATACATACATACATACATAAATATATTTTCTGAGGTTCTTGCGGGTATTTGTATGTGGATCTTTGGTCATTTGGGTTTTCTCCCGCATAAGATTGGAAGTATCTAGGCAACGTTTCGATGAAGTCTCATTCATCATCTTCAGGCTTGTGTCTTCAGCTCTGTGCTTCTCAGAGTAATGTGAGCTTGCAGCTGCTTCTTCCTTTTAACTGCTAGTGGGGGTGTGACTTGATTGGGTGGGGGCTTGGCTGTGTTCTGATTGGGTGGGGGTGTGTTCTGATTGGTTGGGGATTTGGCTGTGTTCTGATTGGTTGGGGGGTTGGCCGTGTTCTGATTGGCTGGAGGTGTGTTCTGTTCATGTGGGGGCTTGGTTGTGCTCAGGTTAGTCTTAGTTGGGGGATTTGAGCTGGTGAGCTGTGATCCTGCTGTTTGGCTTCATTCGTGGTCATGCCGCATCTTCATGGTGGGTGTCAGTTCGCTTCATGTATGGCTCGGAGGGGTTTGAAGCGGGTAGTGATGCAGCTGCAGTGCAGCTTCTGGTCTGTGGTCGTGTCTCATCTTCTTGTGGGTTTGAGTCTGCTTTCTACGTGGAAGTGTGGTGGTAGCATCTTGTGTGGCCCTCGTGGGTGTGGGTCTGGTGTCAATCTTCATATTAGGTACTCGTCTGTTCATGAGGGCAGGTTTCCAAATGGCTGGTAGGCAGGAGGTGTCATCTTGTTTATTCATGCTGTGTGGACGTTTTTCTATCTCTATGGCTTCTCTGATTATTCTCTTGTTGAAGTTTTCAGTTTTGGCGATAGTTCTGGTATTTTTAAAGTCAATCTCATGTCCTGTGGCTTTGAGGTGTTGCACCAGGGAAGAAGTCGGTTTTTCTTTTTTGATTGAATTCTTATGTTGTTCAGTGCATGCACTTATTCTTCTGTTAGTTTGTCCGATGTATGTGGTGGGGCAGGCGGTGCAAGGGATTTCGTATATTCCTTGGTTTTCTAATTCGATTTTGTCTTTAGGGTTTCTTAGGATGGTGGATATTTTTCTGTTTGTGCAGAATGCTGTTTTAATGTTCTCCTCCAAAAACACAACATTATATATATATTTATATTTATTTATATTCCTTTGGAAACTTGGACTCTCACCTGTGGTCACAGGTGAGACAGAATATATATATATATATATATATATATATATATATATATATATATATATATATATATATATATATATATATATATATATATATTTTCTGTCTCACCTGTGACCACGAGGTGAGAGTCCAAGTTTCCAAAGGAATATAAGTAGACAGACAGGACCAGGAACGACAGAGTTAAATTCCTTTGGCTGGAGAAGTCCTTGGCAGTCATCCAAAAACTGCCTGCCAAGTCTGATAACAAACAAGACCATAAATCAAAAGGCAAACGCCGCACAGAGAATTTGTCAAAGCTACAATCCCCAATAAACAAATTGTCCCGAACGAGGATTCAGAGCTAACAAGCCCTCTTTTATTTCCTCAGGGGCGTGTCAGTCCCACAAGTCAGTCCCTGATTTGACATTTCCTTTTACGTTGCATTTCACGCTTCTGTCTGCGTCTTTGCCTTGCATCAAACCAGCATTCCTCGGCTTGATCCTCAGCCAAGGACTCCGGCACTCTCTCCTGATTATCTGCCGACACCTGAGGCACAACCAGGGAGGAAGGTCCTGTGGAGCAAGATGATTCCAAATCTTCCAGCAAAGCAGGCTCAAACCTCAGAGCCAAATCATCCTCTTCCTCCTGACTCACGTCTGTCTCCCAGCAAAGCAGGCTCAAACCTCAAGGCCAAGTCCTCCTCTTCCTCATTACTCGAGCCTGTGTCTTCTAACAGAGCAGGCTTCAAACCTCCAAGTCACAACACTATCCCTCACCGCAGGGCCCTTCTCCCTAGTCTGATGATCAGGTTGTGGTTTCAATGGAAACTGTTCATGTAATCTCTGGATAAGGTCCGGGGCGTGAATCGTGAAAGCATCCACCCAGGAGAGAGCCTGCCATCCATCCTCTAGCCTCTTGCCAAAGTATTGAAATCGTCCTTTCAGCCAGCTAGAATCCCGAATGCTGACCACTGTGTCATCAGCAGCGGGATCATCGCTGGGTACAGATGGAGAAACCGTACCAGTGGGAGAACGGAGAATACATGATGGGGTGTCAGGAACTAGAAGGGAACGTTGGAAGACAGGATGAATGCGCATGGAGCGTGGTAGGGTGAGCCGATAAACAACGGGATTGATGACCGCCTCGATAGGGAAGGGACCAATGAAGTGATGGCCCAATTTCTTAATCGGATGATTGACCCACACCTTGTCTCCCACAGCCAGCGGAAGTGTTGCCCGATGAACGATCTGCGAACCTTTTGTAGTCCGCCTTAGCTCGTTCCAATTGCTGTGAAACCAATTTGTGAACCGAATACAGTTCCGTTAAAAAGTCTCGCATCTCTGGAACTGGGGAATCCAAGATCGACAATGGGAAAAACCTCGGATGGTAACCCACATTTGCGTAAAAAGGTGTCATGTGAGTGGAGGTGCGCTGGGAGTTGTTGAAGGCAAACTCCGCCAGCAGGAGATAAGTCGCCCAATCATTCAGTCGGTGGTTAACAAGACATCGTAAATATTGGGCGAGGATACCAATCACCTTCTCTGTCCCACTATCAGTCTCCAGATGGTGCACCGATCCAAGCACACCTGCACCC
>NW_028262856.1:6305-33926 GCF_049901715.1 Pseudonaja textilis | reverse complement strand
CTTCTGTTTCTATCTAAGAATCCACCAAGAGAGGCTCTTTAGCTTTTGACTTTATCCAAAGCTTTTTTCCTGCTGGGAGTGTTTGAGTTTCTGGAGGAAAAATAAAATGCTGAATAGCTCAAAGAATCAAATGTATGAGAACAAAACCAGGTAAATGCAACTTGAAAGGCAAATGGGTCATTCCTTTCTTATCTTTTTTTCCATTGGCAATAAAATCATGTATGAACTTATAGAACACCAGTGGTTTGTCTCTTATTTTAGCTCCGCAGAGTGAAATGCATGCATGTTCTGAGGAGCACGACCACCAAATCAAGTATTCACTCTCAGCAATGACTTTTGCATTCTGTCAATCCCTTGAACAACTTGTTGACAGAGAAAGAAAATCAAGGTGGGTTACTGCTTGCATTCTTTACTAGCTATTCATGGCCAGCAATTTACTATTACAAACCAAGTTCATCCACATTTAGCACTACATAGAAATGTCAGTAGCAATTAGCAGTGAAACAAGTGAAGGCAATGCAGTATTACCTAGAAGGAATATAAATGTGCTTCATGAAGCCATAAGAGATTCCACTTCAAAGTGAAATTCAAGATGATTCCACAGATGCGTGACTAGGGGCTTGTTATTGACAAACTTTTGACTGACATTGCCAAAACAGCCTATCTAGAGTTTGACAGAGCAGACCACAGTGCCCAGCTCTTGTCATCTGTGAATGAGTTGGGTTTGCTTATTGACATTTGAAAGTGGTTACTGCCATCATGCTGAGCATCCTTATGCTGCATCCATATCAGACAGAAAAAGAGACTGCAGACTCTGTTTAAACTAAAGAAAAAAATGAACAGCATTTACCAACAGTTGAAGTGTAGTGATTGTCTTTAAAATATTCCTGGACCTTGATCTTTGTTATAAGTACTCTTCATTTTGAATATCAAGAAAACTCTATTCCAGATAGAAGGTTAATATTTCTTTCACTACCACTTCTATCATTATCCAGGATCTGTACTGAGGAAGTTTTTTTTTTCAAAAAAATCCTGGAATTGCCCCTGACAACTCCTTAATAAACACAATTATCAGTAGTCAAGTTTGACTGAATGTCATCTTTATCCATAATATGCTGAGTAGGACAGACATAGCATCTCTGATTGGCTTCAGATGAATGTCCTTGTTTTCTCTGCCAGTGGATCTAGTTAGTAATAAAGAGTCTCAAGTATTTGTAGGCCTGAGGCAGGAATTCACCGTTTCTTTGGGAAATGTACTTAAAATGAGCATGTCCAACTTTCACAGAGGTCAGCAACTGTAAATAAATAAAATGTGCAGTGGGTTGGTATGGGCAAGAATACCGAATTGGAACTCTGGAGATTCCACAATTCTGGAAATACAAAATATGATTTTGAGATCCTAAAGCAATGCTTACCAATTTTTTTTCCATCATTATCAAAATTATTGATCAGAAAGACCCTTTTTAACCCGATATAGGCAAAACAGTTTAAGATAATTTAAATATCCCCAGTTGAGTAATGAGTGAGCTCCCGTTACTTGTCCCAGCTTCTGCCAACTTAGCAGTTCAAACCTAGCAGTTTGAAAGTATATAAAAATGCAAGTAGAAAAATAGGGACCACTTTGGTGGGAAGGTAACAGCATTCCGTGCACCTTCAGTATTTAGCCATGCAGCCACATGACCACATAGACAACTTTGGACAGCGCTGGCTCTTCAGCTTTGTAATGGAGATGAGCATCACGCCCTAACAACTAGCCAGAACAACTAGCCAAAAACAACTAGCACGTATGTATGAGGGGAACCTTTACCTTTACCTTAATTGAGTAATGGGTTCTTGGTTTGTAACCCCAAATCCATTTTTACCTCATATACCCACATACTGCCCTAAAGTATAATAAAGCTTGCAGTCTGGCATTCCTATTTTAGTATGATTTTCTAATGATAGTATATTATACTACTCAGTCAGTTGGTAAAATTGCCTCACCACATTTAACTTGGTACACTTGGGATCATGTACTTGAAATATTGGATATAGTTAATCATACACGTTCTACTCTAAATGGCAGCATTTTTCCCTCACTGATTCCTACAAAAGAATACTCTCTGTGTGACAATGTTCTGTCATACTGTGAGCTTGCTTTACCTGCAGATAGATAACAGCCTAAAAAATAAAGGAAAACTTGAAAAGTAGTAATAATGTCACATCTTAAACATGTCACATGTTAAATATCACTAAATGTTAAGGAGAAGAAAGCAAAGAAAAATATAGTGCTGCTGTTTGCAGCCAGACTCCCTGGTCTGCTGTAATGTCTAGTTCTATGCGGAGTCTGACATTTTAATCCAGTGAATTAATTGGTGATTTAACTTCTCAAGCTGAAGAGTGAGTTTGTATCTGGCAGAATTTCTGACCTCTGAAAGGATCCTTGAGTGGAGGACTGAGGTTAGAGGAAGCAATTCCTTATCCCAATACTTAGAATGACAAATGTCCAAACTATTTTTCATGCACTTCTTTGGAAGTGTCTGAATCAGGCCCTACTAATTCTTAAGCTGAGTAGCATGGTCATCATTTAATAGAAGCTCTTCTACGTGATCTTCACCAGGTAGTGCTGTATTGTTTTGGTGTCTTCAAGACTGCTGAGAGATAACCTGTCACTCTCAAAATTACTCTTCACAGAATGCCAAAGGAACTTCTGTCTCTGTCTCCTGCTCGCTAAATCTGAGTTCCTTAAAAAAAACAAAACCCTGATTGTTCTTTCCCTCAAGGGTCCTTAATTGGAAATAGATCTGGTGCCAACATCCATTTTAAGAAGTTTCAAAGCATCGAACAACAGGCTTTGAAGCTAAAATCCATGACTTAAATTAGATTTCTATTTCTTGTTTTTCTTAACCCTGATTAATAGTATGTCATAATTCTTTCTGCATGTGTGTACTCTAGAACAAAATAATAAGAACTAAGTGCTCTTTAAGCTATGAAAACCATTTCATAAAGAAATAAAACAGAATAAAATAATGATTTATTTACTACTCTTAGAAAACCCATGATCTTCCAATGAGCTGCTTTTAGAGAAATGTTCTTCCAAAGAGCTTATAAACTCCATGCAGTTATTACAGTTATTTACCAAGTGACTAAAATCATATAATTCATTATATATGCATTTCTCTAAAAACAGTCGCTTGAAGTATATTATTTAGTGACTATTAATCAATACCCAACTTATTTAATTATCCTATTTTGTGATTTATCCTTTGTTCACATATCATTCCAACTTTATATTCCTTATGAAACAATGTATTATCTCAGAAAAATAATTAATCTCTCTCATGAAATGATAATGTTTATTATGCAGCAACTATTTGATTAGTGATGCTACCACCAGTTGCCACAATGGCAGGTGTTCTTTGCTTTCTAAAATCTCATCCCAAAATGAAATGTGTATAAAAATCAAAAGTGTTTGATACTAATTTTGTAACAAACACAGCTACAAACTCAATATATGGCACATGTTCCGGTATTAGGGTGTGCCATCAAATTTCCTGCAAATCGAAACAAATTCACAAATCATCAAGATAGACAGCTTTCCATAATATGCACATTCTTATGCATCTCTTCCAAATATAATTCTTTTTTGTAGTTTACCTGTTACTACAAACCCTTTTGGAGTGCTGTTTTTGAGCCAAATTATAGCAGGATGAATACTACTAATGGCTTCTGGGGTTTTTTTTAAACCCATCCCTACTAATGATTCAGGCCTGCAAGTATAATCTACGAAGCATCACATTCACTGAATGTACACTAGATGCCCTTCATAGCTGTCATTCACAGATGGGTGAGAGAATTCAGATAGAAGATAACTCCATTATACAGAAGTCATCCATTTAATGCTTAGTTAAGGGGAGTACCTAAAAGAGACACACAATGAATCAATGACATGATGAACATTCACTACCAAGTGATCAGTCTTTTCTACACTTGTGTATGTCAGTGAGAAGCAGCAGTTCATGAAGCTTGAGGAGGAGAAAATCTTGGGAAAAGAGACCACCACAGACAAGAAAAGAATAAAGGATGACTTGTTTAATGGGGAATAGAAGTCATTTACAGAGAGGGGAGATGTGCTAATATAATCACCACTAATCAAGATCTTACTTGCAAAGATTATGCCTTGAGGTTTAGGTGGAAGAAAACAGATCTTTTGACTCTTTATTGGTGCTGAAAAAGATTTGGGTGGCTTTTCAAAGACTTTCCAAGTTTACATCTGCAAATTCAAACTCACAACAACTGGAATACAGGCAGTAGACTATTACAATTGAAGAGACCACTATGTCAGTAGGGCTAAAATTGCAAAGGTGTTCAGAATAGTATTGAAAGACAGGCAACATCAAAATAATTATTTAGTTACTTATTACGTTTTATTACAAGTTAGACATTTATCTATCCATATGAAGAAAAGTCCTCAAAAAATTAAAAACCTGTGTGCCTTCCCAGTAATAGCCTTCAGTTTTGTGGCTTTTTCTGTTTCCTGTGCTAAGAAAAAATGATGATGATGATGATAAAAATTCCTGCATAAATGGGGATTGTACAGTATCTTGGACCTAAGAAGACAGCTTAAGAAGCATATAAAGCCAGACAGCGTGCACATCACAGACTACAATCATAGATTCAAATTAAATAGTGAACGTTGTGGATGTTTTCAGTCCACTCATTTAAATGAAACTTGGATATTTAGTATTGTGTTGCTTAGATGGATATCAACTTGTTTTTTTTTAAAGGAACGTATTTCGCATTTATGAATTACCATTCTAATTAAAGGCTGATGCATCCATTCATCCCAAAAATTCTTGTGTTTGTTCCAGAGACTTCAAATCTTTTATAAAATAGTGAGTTAAGTTTCTATAGTGCAATCATGCATGAGGCAGGTGGACTTTTCAAATGAAATGATATAGACACTTAAAACTTTTCTTCCACATGTTTCCTCTAGAAACATAATGGAACTAGATTTTTATTATGTAAGATGCCATTCATCTATATCACATTATTAGCTGTGAATGGGGAAAATTGCTACCATATAGGCAGTGTAATTTTTCTTGCTATGTTTTGCATTAATTTTCCTCTTGATTAAATTGTGTGCAGGTGTTATACTGCACTGGGCAATGAGAAGGTATCAGTTTTGTATAAGTAGTTCATGGAGATTCATAAAACAGAGCACCGAGATAATTAAATAAGTCTTAAGTGGATTAGCTGGTTAGATCCTAAATCCCCAATATGTTTTTTTAAAAACAAGGACACCATGCAAATTGATTTCAAAACCTGTAACACAATCTTTGTAGTATTTTATTTTCTGTAACAGATAGTAGGAGTCATTTATAACTCTTTTGAAGGACTAGAATACAAAGTTCTACAAAGTAGGAGATTTGGTAAGGAGTTGTTAATATAAAATTAGAAATAGTTTTGGCACTTTTATAAGGCATAGTATTAGTTCCCCGCATCGAAAATGAGAACCTCAGAAGTTTTCTCTCTTATCCATCTATCATCTACCATCTATCAGTCTGTCATCATTCAATCTATCATTGAATTCTAGGGAAGACACAAATAAATAAATAAATAAATAAATAAATACCTCCTGCCTGTCTGTCATTAATGACTTCTCCCCTGAGATACAGATCATTATCATCATCATAGTTAGAAGGAACATTGGAAGTCTTCTAGTCCAGTCCCCTGCTTAAGTAGGAGACTTTATACCAGTGGTGGTAAACCTTTCGGCACCGAATGCCAAAATGGGAATGCATGCTTGCGCTCCGGAAACCAGAAGACCAGATCTCCAGCGCGTGCAGGAGTGCCGGAAGCTCAGCACCGGCCACCTGGTCTTCCAGTGTCTAACACGTATGCACGCGTGAAGACGAGCTGTCTGACCTGTGCTAGGGAGCTGCTCTTCTGGTTTCCGGTGCTCTCATGTGTGTGAAGACCAACTGGCCAGTGTGCCTGCATACGCTGGAACCCAGAAGAATGGGCGATGGCTGGAGTGCCCAGAAAGATGGCTCTCTGTGCCACTTTCAGCACATGTGCCATAGGTTCGCCATCACAGCTATGTAGCATTACAGACAAATGGATGTCCAGTCGCTTCTTAAAAGATCCAGTAATGGAGCACCCACAACTCCTGAAGGCAAGCTGTTCCCCTGGTTAATTGTTGTCACTGTTAGGAAATGTCTCCTTAGTTCGAGATTGGATGTCTCCTTGATAAGCTTCTAGCCTGAGTGTTATTATCATAATGCAGCTTTCATGTCATGGTTATAAGTTGTGACAATTGTAAAATATGTTACAAAATGACCCATTTTTATGTAAAATGATGCCGTAATCATCAAGTGAAGCAATGGATTGCTGTGCATTGGCTTTGTTGAAAAACAGAACTAAATGGCAGTTTTTAACAAAAACAACATATAATGATTGAGGAAATATCTAAGACCCTTCCCATCCTGGACATGAATTGTTGAACTTCTCCCCTCAGACACAGTTATAGGGCATTGCATGCCAAAACAACTAGACACAATGATAGTTCCCCCCCACCCCCAAACCATCAGTCTATGAACATCTAACTTCCAAGCATTGTCTTATGTCTAAAGATATTTACCCATGTGGTAGGGCTGTACTGCTATTATCCTTTTCATCTTCTCGTTTGTCTCATCTTCTCATCTTTTCTTCTGCCTTCTCCTACTAATATCTTTTGATTTATCATGTGTTTATATCTTATGATTTATGATTGTATCTTACGGTTTATGATCTATAACTTATCATTTTGTTGTTAGTACGTACACTGAGAGCTTATGCCCTGGACAATTCCTTGTGTCCAATCACACTTGGCCAATAAAGAACATGCCCATATTCCTAACACATGGTCACTCCAAGACACTGCAACCTTAGACCTGAGTCATAAGTACACTGAGAGAGGCCTGTCAATTTAAAACCAGTTGTAAAATAAGGATTACCTGTACTAATGTTTTAATGTTTAATCACACAGGATTAATACAGCGCTATCGCAAGTATTGGCCAAACACTCTACTGTAAGTAAAATGCTATAAATGCAGCCTGCCAGGGTGGAATTGGAAATGGAGATACCTGGTTTGGTCAGTCACCATATTTTGAATCAAATGGGCAAGATGAACATATTAATCGCATGTTTCTAATTATAATATTGTTAGAATATGTTTCTTCAGGAGAAATTAAGGCCATGTTTAAATAACAGCAAATGATTTGTTCAGGAGGAGGAGGAGGGGAAGGGGAAGGGAAGGGGAAGGGGAAGGAGGAGGAGGAGGAGAAACTACTGCTGAAAGAAAAGTCTGAAATCCTGATTGAAAGTCTCCTTTTCCCCAGTTTAAATACATCAGTCTTCTAACATTATTTAAGCAAGAAGATAAAATAGTTCTGTAGCTGGCATGTTCAGTTGATTTAGTTGCCATTCTGCCTTATTAGAATATGTCATCCTATACATTCCTTCATACCTGTCCTTGCTGTTTCAAAGATCCCATGAAGTGTAATATGTATGATCTAATCAGCCGGGAACCAATCTAACATGATATTTCAGAGGCACTATAGAGCTATAGGCATAATTTGCCTTAGAAATGTGGATTATTAACAATTCTAATTTGAGTTAAGCAAGGATGATTCAGAAATAAATATTTGCAAGCAGCCTTCTCTCAAGTAGACATTAAACCCCTGCTTCATATAGAACAGTTTCTCAGCTTCAGCAACCTTAAGATGTACATGAACTTCAACTCCCAGACATGCCGGCTGGGAATTCTGGGAGCTGAAATCCACACATTTTGAAACTGCTGATGTTGAGAAAGACCAATACTGTTTGAAAAAGACACTAAGTGTGGGAAATTTGCATCACACAGGCATGGAAAGGCTGTGTCCACACAAAATTGTGCTAATGAACCATGGACATCGAACATTACAAGCTTTAATATGCAATGTACATGGTTCATTACAGCAATTCTATGAAGCCTCCAAATGATGTAGTCATCCTATAGCTCATCAATAATCCATTTAACCCAAAGAAGAAAAAGCCAAACCTCCAAAAGTCTAGTGCTGCTACATGATCATTGATGGGAGGCAGCTGGAATATCAACTGTTTAAAAACAGAAACGTGCCCATTTGGGAATATATTTCATATTATATTAGCATTTAGTACAATGCAAATTTTATAATACTTATAATATTGATATCAAAATGAAGTGGCAGAATCATGCAACTACAAAACACTAGTATCTCAGTTTTTTATAAGTGGAATCCAGTATAATTCTAACCAGTATATGATAGGATTGGAGAATGAAACCAACAATAGTTTTATGCTTACATTACAACAGAATAAAACAGAACAGAACAAACAAAATAACAGAGTTGGAAGGGACCTTGGAGATCTTCTAGTCCAACTCTTTGTCCCTCAAATATTGGAACACTGTTATCATGTTACCCCTAGTTCTTCTTTTCACTAGACTAGATATAGCCAATTCCTGCAGCAGTTCTGAACAGAATAGGCAGGATATAATAAATATATAACAATAGGATTCCCTGGATTTTATTGCCCAAACCACTTACTTGCCTGAAGAGTAAGAAAAACAGATTGGTTATACATAAACTGTAAGAACATCTTGTGAAATGGGGTTTTGAAGTAACCAGGATCTGAGCAGTTCAGGCACAACCATAAAAGTTCATAAAAATAAGCCAGTCACTATCTCTCCTCCCAAACTATCTCATAGGGTTCAGGGGTGGGATTCAAATTTCTTAAAAACCGGTTCTGTGGGCTTGGTCTAATTTGTGGGTGTGGCTTGGTGGTCATGTGACTGGATGGGCATAGCTTGTATGTAAATATTATAAATATTTATGTAACTATCATTTTTTTATTAAAAAAAGAGCAACTTTTACCCAAAAGCAGGCAAAGCACGCAGGCAGATTGAGTTGCTCACAGAATCACAGATTCACTTAGAGATCTATCTATCTGCAATCGGCTATCTGAGTCTGTCACATTAAATTTGCTAGCAAGCAAACTCACAAAATTAACTTGCAACACACCATGTATGTAAATATTGAATTTTTTTATTCAAAAAAGAGCAACTTTTACTCCAAAGCAGGCAGGCAGATTGAGTTGCTCACAGAATCACAGATTAATTTAGAGACCTTTCTATCTGCAATCGGCTACCTGAGTCTGCACTGATAACCTTCTGTCCTAAGGAAGGTTTGGCTCTGCTTTTAGATGAGCTAGAAAGCAAGAAATCCAAGGATTTCCTGCTTTCTAGCTCATCTAAATCTCCTGGCAGAGCAGAACAGCTAATGGTCGGGGAGGGAAAATATTGACTTACCAAACCAGGCAAGTTGGATGGCTCGCATGCCAGGTAAGGAGTGAGTGGGTGGGGAGGGGAGGGGCCAGCCAGTGGAGAGATTTGCTTGTTCTCCGAACTGGGGACAATCATGTGTGCAGCATTTGCATGAAATCATCAGCTGTGCTGCCTGGACAGCTGACAAGTGCTGTGCTCCAGTGCGCAGCGTTTGAAAGTCCTCTTGTTTCCTGCTTTTTCAACCTCAGCTGTGCTGCACAAAGCAGCTGAGGAGGGAAAAGCAGGGAATAAAAGACAGCCTACAGGCCAGGCAGGCGGGTGGGCCAAACACCAAACCGGTTCGGTGTCAGCTGCTCTTCGCAGCTACAGGTTCTATAGAACTGGGCTGAACAGGTAGCATCCCACCCCTGATAGGGTTGCTATAATGGGGAAAAACAGAGGAGAAGATGCTATGATGGGTAGTTTAAACTGGAGATCTGGGATATAAATCTTGCAATGAAACAACAAAATGTTAGTTATATTGCTGCAGTCTTTATTCTCCCATTATGCACTTGTCAATGGTGTAAACAGACATTTAAACTGGTAGATGCAATGCAGAGAAAAGCTGAAGAAGTAGTAATATTAAAGTAGGAAACTGGCTGAAAGCAGAAATGCTGAGATTGCTTTCCATTCTATCTATGATATATAGTTAATCTTTCTTTAAGCTAAGCTCAGCTATAATTTTCATCGTTCTGTGCTCATAATGCTAAGTTTTATGATTTTTTACAACTCAGATTGCTTATTATAATCATAGCTTTCTTCTTTTTTCACTTGTTATTTCATGCATTTATTCATGTTTACGCCATTTTATATTCTATGTTGAATCATCTTTCTTCTATATAGTTTTAGTATTAATATTTAGTAATTGCTGATATTAGCGATAGTACTGCTAATACTTTAGCTCTCTTTCTGTGTGTGTTTTTTTTCTTTCGCTATATTTTACCATCTAGGATTTAAAAATTACTGGTTGTAAATTTTACAGCTTTATACTACCTGATGCTGGTTTATGATTGAAATAGTTTTGGGGGTTTGATTGAATTAGCCCCAATGCTAAAATGTTGGGAAAATTTCAAGGCATTTTATTTCATCTTATCAGAAAATGTGCAAAGATAAAAGAGTGAACCTTCAAACCTGTCATATTACTTGGTTGCCTTGGAGTCTTGTGCTAACAGCAGTTGTAAACAAAGATTTTAGAAGATGTTCCATATATATTGTTTCTGGATAAGGAGTGCAGAAAAGTACTGGGAGACATGAAAATACACATTGTTTTGAAAGTTGATACTTTCACTTGTTGAAATCAAATTATACAATCTTTTGGAGCTCTCATCCTGTAAGGATCCAAGCAACACAAAATGAGGTAGTGTTTTCTAGCACTGCGACATTATACCTTAAGAACTGAACTAAAGTAGATTATCTTAGCAGGCATTTGCATTGATAAAAATCACTCTGTCAGAAACAAAAGCATTTAATTCTGATGATCCTCAAGTATACATGATGGAGCAACTACTTTATTTTGTCTTTCCTTGCATTTGGGGTATCCCTAATTCATTGTTTTATGGGCTTTACTCTAGGTATGGAAGCTGAAATCTCAGCTTTATTAACAAAATGCACAGCTCAAGAATGTCAAAATATTCTTTCCTACTAGGCAACCTCATATAAAAATGAAAGTCCTTAAAATAAATGGGTAGTATCACCCATTTCTATCATATGTCTGTACTTGGCTCAATATCAACTTTTTGGGAAAAATTAATCTACATATCATGGTAAAATTGGCATACAATTAAATTACATAACATCCCTCTTGATTACATTAATCCTACAACCTATTTGACTAAATTTGGAAGGGGTGGATATCCTCATTCTAAAATGCCAGGCCAGCTCCAATTGTGTTGTTTGGGGAAGGTCCTGCCTCTCAAAGAGGACCACCTCCTTCCTTCGGTTGTCCTCTGGGAAAGGAGACACAGAGGGTGGAATCAGAGCAAAGGTTTAGATCTCCCCCCGATGAAGAAAAGACAGTAAAAACAGCCCTTCGGCAGCATCTTCCCCTCAGAGACCCAATTCCAAGGCTTTTGTGGCTGCTGGCTGTGGCTGTTTTAGGGGAAAAACAATTTGCCATCTCCATATCCTCCCTCCCCAAGTCCCAGTATGTTCTAGATAGGTTCCACTGAGCAAATTTGAAGTTTCCCAGACGGGAGCATAACAACTTGTGGCGTCAGAAGCTCCATGAGGAGGGATGCTCAGAGGGACAGGGGACCACTCGGTTCTGCCCAGCCCCTCTGTGCAGCCTAGAAGGTAGGAAGAGGCCGAAGCGCCCCTGCTAGATGCCTCCCCGCCCCTCCGACAGGAGCCCCTTCCCTTCCCCCCTCCAGCCCCTTCCAGCCCCAGGTGTGTCCTCCTCACCCGGCTGCTCCACATCGGTCTTTCTAAGGCCAGGAAGACTCTGTGTGTCCCCCAGGGTGGACTCTGAAGGACTCTGTCCCCTGGCCTTCCTCTTCCATCTCCCAAAGCAGGACTGGAAGACATTTCTGCAGCATTTGCGGACTCTCCTGAGCCTAAGAAAAGGAGACAGGATGGATTCAAAGCTCTTTGCCAGACTCGGCCTGCTCCGCCTGCTCTGGGCCTGGGACAGAGGGAGCCTTTGGGCAACGAGAGAAGCTCCTTCGGCGTAAATCTCTCTGAAGGGGGCCCGGCCCTGAGGGCCTCCCTTCCCCCTCTCACCCCTCTCCCTCCCAGGGCAAAGGCCCGGAGGGAAATTAAGACCTTACTGGAAACTGATTGCTTTACCTGTGAATGACTTGGACGGCTTATCTTGAACTCTGATAAAACGTTTATTGGTAATAAAAACCTACATTTACTGTGCAGTGTATCTGTGTGCCGTGTGTGTGTTATTCAACACTATTCTCACTATGTCTCCCTGTATGCGCTCATTCTCCTAACGGGGAATTACCTCAACACACACACTAACACACACACAAACACAGACACACGTGGCTCAAACAACCCGCCGACATTCTGTTAGGCCTCCAAGGGAAACCAGACAGGAAATATTCGACCTTATTCCAAGGCTACATGATCAGAATTGTGAAATTCTGAAGGTAGCACCCTTCACTGAACTTCTGTCTTCTTTATCTTGTGTTTGCCTTAAATGATGGCCTATTGCTGGAGACATATCAGTGTCCCATAGACAGAAGAAAAAACACTTTGCCATTAAAAATTCAAGTCCATCAAACTGTGCTTCATTGTTCTAATATCCTGGGGAGATGTTGATGCAGTTGGGTGATGGTCCAAGCAAGCAGGTCGGTTACGGGCTACACAGCCTAAGCAGAGACTAATCACAAGGAAGAAAGCAGAATCAACTATACACTTGATAAAAGAAAAATCCACATTTGCATAAACTCAACCATCTTTTAATCCAACCCTCCCCACGACCAACCTTCTGTAGCATATTAAAAACGATTAGGGTCGGCGTCTGCTCCACAACATTGGAAGCCCCAGTGCCATCTTCGAAACTCCAAGGGGAACTTTAGCGATAGGAAGTTCTGGTCTTCTGATGATCTAGAAACACAAATACCAACATATATTATAAAGTAAGAAGCTATAACAGAGAAGATTCAACTATTATCTGTAATTGCTACAATTTATAGAAGGGAGAAAGGAAGGGACATTCCCTGATATAGAGAACAACTTATCTTTATCCATCCTTCAATATTGGTGGATCAATATTGGCGGAGGCTGCTAGGTCATAGCTCCTCTACTTCAAGATCACCTGCATGGAAATAAAAGATGAGGAAAACTGAAAGAAACAGAGATATTGACATTTACTCTGTTTGCTGCATAGATGGAAGACGTATACAGGTTTTCCATCTATGGGAGTTGTCCTGAACTTATGACAACAAAGGGGCTCAAAATGTGCAAGATCAGTCATTACAGTTTTATATCAATGACCAAATTTGATTTTACAATTGTTTTTACAATAGCTGTTAAGTGAATTAAGGTTATCCACCCCCGTGCCTTTTTTTTTTTTGCCTTAAAACAATGACAACATCTCAAACTGCAATCGTGTAACCATTGGATGCTGCAAAGGATTGTAAATTTGAGCTTCTTGCTAAGTACCTGAAATGTGATCACATGAGTGTAGGGTTGCTCTGACTGTCATAACTAAGAGGACAGGTCATAAGTAACTCTTTTCGAGTTTGTCATGACATTTTAGCAATCGGTGCTAAAATGAGGACTACACCTAACTCATTGGAAATACAATGTGTGGGATTGATTTGTTTTGCCACTTCATGGACTGATGCCCACCCACTTCCTCTTTGTGTTTTCAACAAAGTTACCTTCATTGATGTTTTCAGAGGTTGTTCCAGCCAGCCAGATTTCACTGGGAAAATCTGGGAAAGCCCGCTGGACTTCATCAAGCTGCAAGATAGAGGAAAAAGTGTCTCACCCTGTTGCCAAGGTGTCTTGGAGAGTAATTCTCCTTCACACAAATATTACTAGCAAGGCATCCTTCCCAGAAATTCCTCAAGTGGAAGGAGGAAAAAGACCAACCCTCCCCCCACTTTGGCTCGAAGAGGGAGATTATTTGAGGGTGGGGTCCCTAGAGCTGTGGGGGACTCCAAGGCTACAATTCATGTTAATGTAGTTTTGCTACCTACATCGATGTTGGGATGATGGTTCCCACAGTAGAGGAGCTGGTTCACCGCCGGCAAGAACAGCTTCCATTGTGGGTCCAAGTGCTGTGGAATTGGCAAAGAAAAGACATGTTTGCTCATTTCTGAGAATCGAGAATCTCACTGCCAAAACACACGCGTGCAATTTAGGTTGGATCCTTCTCTCAGCCTCTGGCAGGTCCCCCCAATAGTATTCCAGCATTCCCAAAATCCATTCTGAAGAGATCCCTGCCTGATGAACAATAACTTTTGCGACAAGCCTAGTTGTTCCTGGTTCTTGATGCCAGCCTTAAGGAACAATCCTCCACATATTGTTCAGGGTGGGACATTTAACAGGAGTTTTAACGCTTGGTTCTGTTAACATTTGCACTGGCCAAGTGATCCTTCCAGCTCTCCTGGGATTTCTGGTTCCTCACCTTCAGAATGAAAATGAGTTCCTGTGTGGTGGGAGACTGCCGGAGAAGACTTCTGAGGGTGAGGCCAAAGGCCTCCTCCAGCAACTTCTTCTCCGTCTGAAAGGAAACATAAGAGGTGGGGCTCTATTTCTTTCCCATCCATGCAACAACCCCAGAAGGGAAATCCCAGAAATGTTGGTTAAAGTGCTACCTCAGAAACATCATGCTGGGTCTCCAGGGTAGCCGTCCAATAAAACATAGAAATGTCTATCAGCATAGACTCTATCGGTTCATCCCTGGGTGGTGTGATCTGGCTGTGGGATAAAAAGAAGGAAGAGACCATATCAGGGCCCATATTAATGAGCCACCCTCCGTTTCATTTTTCCCATAACAATGGGATAAGCTGGCTCAACTGAATGGCTTCTCCTTCTTACCCACTGAGTAACCAAACAGACTTTCCTCACCCACTACAAAGGAAACCAAAGACTGACCTGAGATTGTACATCTCTAACATGGCATCTAATCCGGCCACGAAGCTGTGTTCCTGCAACAGAACCTGCCAGGACACAAAAATGGAGAGAATCAGAAAATTCAAGCTCAGCCAAGTTGCTCCAGAACTTCTTCTTTCTCCCAGCCTGTTTTAACCTGCTCTGCTGCTGGAACAGCTTGTCTTTCAGTCCCAAGGAAAATTGCCCCCTATTAAGGACCCTTTGGAGCTTTTGCTAAACCTCCTGAGAACTCAAAGTCGCTTTCCTCCTTTCCCTTTCCCTGGGATCACTCCCCATCCTTCTGCACTGCCACCCATTAACTTTCTCCCATTCGCATTGCAAGAAGGCTCTATTGATTTTTATTTCTGGGCAGTGGGACCTTTATTTGCCCGTTTTACTTAAGGTGAAACAGTGCAGTGATCGCACTGAGGACCTGGACTAGGCGATGCTCCTGTGTGATTGAGAAGAGTCAGGCTGTCAGTCAGGGCGACTGTGGAGCACTTTCTCCCAGAGTCTCCACTGCTCTTCCTTTTACAAGGAAAGCTTGAAACCCGGCCGAGACTCTACCCACCCTAAGGAATCTTTTGCCCCACACTGAGATTGGGCAAAAAGATGGAAACCTGGAGGCAAAGCCCAGCCAAAGAAACCTCTCCTTCCAAGGGGCACCTACACTTTGGGGTGTCACTCTCCTCTTCTCAAAGACCACTTGCCACAGGTAATGGCTCATCTTCCGGTCTCGGGCGATGCAGGCCATCTCCGATTGTGTTGTTTGGGGAAGGTCCTGCCTCTCGAAGAGGACCACCTCTTTCCTTCGGTTGTCCTCTGGGAAAGGAGACACAGAGGGTGGAATCAGAGCAAAGGTTTAGATCTCCCCCCCGATGAAGAAAAGACAGTAAAAACAGCCCTTCGGCAGCATCTTCCCCTCAGAGACCCAATTCCAAGGCTTTTGTGGCTGCTGGCTGTGGCTGTTTTAGGGGGAAAAACAATTTGCCATCTCCATATCCTCCCTCCCCAGGTCCCAGTATGTCCTAGATAGGTTCCACTGAGGAAATTTGAAGGTTCCCAGAAGAATCTGACGGGAGGATAACCACTTGTGGCGTCAGAAGCTCCATGAGGAGGGATGCTCAGAGGGACAGGGGACCACTCGGTTCTGCCCAGCCCCTCTGTGCAGCCTAGAAGGTGGGAAGAGGCCGAAGTGCCCCTGCTGGATGCCTCCCTGCCCCTCCGACAGGAGCCCCTTCCCTTCCCCCCTCCAGCCCCTTCCAGCCCCAGGTGTGTCCTCCTCACCCGGCTGCTCCCCATCGGTCTTTCTAAGGCCAGGAAGACTCTGTGTGTCCCCCAGGGTGGACTCTGAAGGACTCTGTCCCCTGGCCTTCCTCTTCCATCTCCCAAAGCAGGACTGGAAGACATTTCTGCAGCATTTGCGGACTCTCCTGAGCCTAAGAAAAGGAGACAGGATGGACTCAAAGCTCTTTGCCAGACTCTGCCTGCTCCGCCTGCTCTGGGCCTGGGACAGAGGGAGCCTTTGGGCAACGAGAGAAGCTCCTTCGGCGTAAATCTCTCTGAAGGGGGCCCGGCCCTGAGGGCCTCCCTTCCCCCTCTCACCCCTCTCCCTTTCCCCATCCCAGGGCAAAGGCCCGCAGGGAGACCTTCCACCTCCCAAGCCCCCAAAAAGCCATTCAGAGCAGCCCTTCTGGAGACCGACTTACGTCCTCAGAAACATCTTCGCTCCGATCAGTGACGAATGGCAGTTGGTGACCTTTGACCCTGGGTGGAAGGAGTCAAGCAGCCAGCAGAATTCCCTCAGCGGTGAAGGCCTCAGTTGGGATCGACCAAAGGAGATCTGCTCCACCTTTTCTGCCTACACTTTGGGCAGCCAAATATCTCTAGGAACCTACTAATAAACCTCTCAAGCTGCCTCTTTCTCGCCTCTTGGTTCAGAAGCCAAAGCTCTTCGTATATTCAGACTGCCTTTTCATACAGCAGCTCCAGGAAGCTCTCTGGCTAAGCAAGACTCACCAGTGCAGCTTTTGGTCAACTTCCAGTCAAAATTAGTTGTGTTGCAAGCCGTGTGTGTGTGTCTGTGTCTGTGAACTCTGCTGGGTCTAGAGTCGGCTCCCTCTCGTCTATCTGCTTAGGTTCAGAGACCCTTTTCTGCATGCCAAACTATTCTAAGAGGGTGCTGAGTTTAAGGAGAGAGAAAGCGAGCAGAGAAATTTTCTCCTGAGGTTTTTCCCTTCAGGCCTCATTCCTCATACAGCAATTCAGGCCAGGAAAAAAGTGTATCTCTAGAAAGGATTCTTCTACCCCAAGGAAATATTACAACTGGAACATTGCAACTGTCATAAATAAAAGTTTTGTGATGACCCGTAGTCTCTCAAAATAACCCAATATATATATTAAAATCCAGTATAGCCTTCAACTTAACTTCACTGTTTTATTAGGCACAGTTTAAAGTCACAAAAGTAAATAATGAGCCAAACAGAAAACCAAAACAAACCGCATTGATGAATGTTCTGAAGCAAGTTGAGATAACTAATTTTAAACTCCAGGAAAATAACTAAAAGAAAAGTCCATGGGAAGAATGCCAGCAAAGCTAAGCCTCTTTCCAAGTGAACACTAATTGACTTCAGCAATTCTAATTGCGCAGTTGCAAACTTATATACATAGCTCCCACCTTCAAGCTACGAGTAGGATCATGGTAATCTCCTCTTGAGTAGACCTCGCTTTTCCCTGATCCTCTCCTCCCTGCGTGACCTAGGATGAAGAGGGGATGGGTCTGGATCCTCCTCCGACTGCTCAGCTGCCCTCTGCCCTTCCCCAGCCTCCTCCACCACCTCTGGAGCCACACTCCCACTCCCTCTTGGCTGTTCCTCCTCTTCCTCAGAGTCAGACTCCACCAGGGGCATGACAAGTACCTTGATCACGTGCTCATGGGGGATGCTGCAATGGTCATAAGTGCCATTACAAATTTGAAGGGTCACTAAATGAACTCCTGTAAGTTAGGGACTACCTGTAACAAGTTTGGAGATAATGTTATGAAAATGGTTATTGCTCACTGCATATTCTATAACCTACCAGTAGTAACTTTTTACAAATTGATAGGAAGGATCTTTCAAGTCCCAAAACCCATGCCTGTAGTTAACCATTATGAGGAAGGAAATATTGAGATGCAAAACTCATGCTTTTGTTTTACTGGATACAGGATTAGGAATCACAGAATTTGGGCTAGGATTTCAGGATTCATTTTTCATTTCTTGCCTCCATCTCCCTGGGATTGCCAATGCTGGACAAAACAGTAGCCATCTGTTATCTGTAGATTAAGAAACACATCAAAATAACTATGCAACAATAACGTTAGATTCCTAAAAGGGATTCCTCTCAATAAAGAATAATATATTGCAATGTCATCTCTAAATGATATTTCTACTTTATCGAAACCCAATCGCATGCAACAATGTTCCCCCCACGTTCCATATATGCTTTTGGAATTTGATTCCAAAACCAGAGGAATTGAGAGGATTAAAATTAAGCTGTTTCTGCCATTGAGTGATTTACAGGTAATCCTCAACTTGCAACAGTGACTATTCAAAGTTACAATGGCAGTGAAAAAAGTGAGTTATGACAAGTTTTTTTTACACTTACAACCATTACAGCATCCCCACGGTCATGTGATCAGAATTGGATGCTTGCAACCAGACACATATTTCTGATGGTTGCAGTTTTCCAGGATCATGTGATCACCTTTTGTGACCTTCTGAGAAGTAGTCAATGGAAGCAAAATTCCCTTAACTAAGTGTTAAGTGTTACTAACTTAACACCTGCAATGATTCACTTCATAATAGTGGCAAGAAAGGTCATGAAATGAGGCACTTAAGAAATGTTTCCCTTAGCAACATAAATGTGGTTGTAAGTCAAGGACTGCCTGTATATTTAACAATATCTCTGTTATCACAAAGAAGCTATAACGCATCAATTACAACCAGTGGTGGAATTTGAATTGTTTTCCTACCAGTTCTGTGATGGTGGCTTGGTGGGCATGGCAGGGAAGGATACTGTAAAATCTCCATTCCCTCCCCACTCCACTAACCTGCTTTCCAGCTCCGTTCTCCTATGCAGGGCAACAAAAGAAGACCCAGCTAATCAGCTGGGACTTGAGAGGCAGAGAATAGATGGGGGCAGGGCCAGTCAGAGGTGGGATTTGCCAGTTCTCTGAACTACTCAAAATTTCTGCTACCACTTCTCCAGAGCTGGTCAGAACCTGTTGAATACCACCTCTGATTACAACCAGCAAGTAGCTATATTTGCTCAAATATAATGTACAAGTGAATATTTAGAAATGTAGCCGTTTGATTAAAAAAGATTTTACATTTAACCGATTGTTCAATAAAATTCTGTTGCTTAGCTCTAAATATAAATTCTTTTATATAAATGTTATTAAACGTTTAAAGAGAATATTAAAAACTAACATGAACTAATACAGAATAAAGAGAACAAAGAAAGAAAAAAGTGCAGAAAAAGGATTATCAGACTTAGAAAGGTTCTTCCAATTCACTTTGCAGCAATTATATGCAGGCTTACAAAATTATCACTTACATGATGATTACCAAAAAACCCCAAAAAACTCACTTTTTCTATTCTTCTTTTTTTCTTAATCATTAAAACCACAAGTCATAAGTGCATTTTTTCCCCACTTCATGCAAAACCTCTATTAGGAGCTACCAATTAGCAGTAAATGTAAATACTGTCTTTTCTCTAATCAAAGAAATTAATTTAGCTTCTACCAGTTCTATCATCTTCACCAGCCATTCCTCCATTGTGGATACCGTTGAACCTTTTCACTTTTGAGCATATAATAATCTTGCTGCAGTGCTCTAAATATAAAATTTTAAGCCTTTGCATTTTTAAGAAGTTGGGAAAGTCATCACTTTCAAGGCTATTATAGTTTTGAACGTCAAATTTCTTAGAAGCTTCTTTCCCCTGCTGTGTCTCACATGTGGTTCTCCACCATGAAGTCAGCTTAGCAGGATTGAGACCACCCCCTGGTTAAATATTTCCGCATATTGGGACAATTTTAGGACTTTCTGGTTGAAGGCAATAGCAAAAAACAGGTGTCCCTTGCATTTTGAATCATCCGTCATTATACATTCATATACAAGCAAGCAATAGTATAGCCAAAGCAACAGGTTTCGATATCCACTTAAACCTGAAATTTCATCCCAAGTATATTCATCGAAGTAGGTCATTCACCTTCTTTAGACCTGGAAGATAACTAAGTCACCTGTTTTTTGCTGTTGCCTTCAACCAGGAAGCCCCAGAATTGTCCCAATAAATCTAGGAAGACTTTCTCTTTGGCTTGATTTGATACCCTTTCTTATTACAATTCTAGATGAGAGAAAAAAAGGTATCCATTTGGGCTAAGATTTTCCCCATGCACAGAAAGGGACTATAGAAACTATTAAGCACTTTTCATTCTATTGCCCAGTTTATGCTGGGACAAAGTCATTGTTGATAACCTCACATTCAAATAAGTTTCTTGGTCATTCTGATCAATTTGGCTTAGATATTTTACTGCCAGATATTCTAAGCGGAGCTACATCCTTCTACCTCAGAGGTGTCAAACTCAATGCCCCAGGGCCAGATCTGGCCTGCAGAATGCTTAAATCTGGCCCACGGGGCCGGCCTGGAAATAGCAAAGGACCGGCCCACAATGCCTCTGGCAGCCAAAATAGGGCATGTGAGGGCCATATGTGCCCCTGTGCCCCAGTGGTGGGATTCAAAAAATTTTCACTACTGGTTCTGTGGGCATGGCTTAGTGGGCGTGGCAGGGGAAGGTTGTGAAATATCCATTCCCTTCCTACTCCTGGGGGAAAGTTAATGCAAAATCCCATTCCCTCCCCCACCCCACTCACCTGCTTTCCAGCTCCGTTCTCCTGTGCAGGGCAACAAAAGAAGACCCAGCTCATCATCTGGGACTTGGTAGGCAGAGAATAGATGAGGGCGGGGCCAGTCAGAAGTAGTATTTGCTGGTTCTCCAAACTATTCAAAATTTCCACTACCAGTTCTCCAGAACTGGTCAGAACCTACTGAATGCCACCTCTGCCATATCCTGTTTTCAGCCTGGGTGGCCTCCTGCAGCACACTGCCAGCCAAAATGGGGCTCTAGGGGGCCATGCGACACACACCCCCTCCATTTGGGCTGGCAGGGTGCTGCAGAAGGTCATCCATACTGAAAATGGAGTGCGGGGGGGGGGGACTCGTGTGACCCTTTGCATCCCGTTTTGGCCAGCAGGGTGCTGAAAAAGCCATCTATCCCATCTCCATCTCCCCCACATCAGCCTCCGAAGGAGAACTACAATGCTGATCCGGCCCTCAAAGAAATCCAGTTTGACACCCCTGCTCTACATCGTATGCAAAATGTGCAGGCAAATGACTGACATGGTCAGCTAATTTTACAACTTGTCCATATCCTTAATTATATTATTGAGTTCTGTTATATGCTGTACTGTTCTTCATGTCTGCTTGTAAGTGAATTTAACAAATTCTGCCTTTAAAAATAATCATTCTAACTTCTGGAATACTAATAGCAGTGATAATCTTATAGTCACAACTTAAATGTATAATAGCAGGTTTTTCCAAGGTGCTTATCTAATTAGGAGCCCTAGATGGAGCTAAATAAATTTGTGTTGTGCTTTCTCAGTACATTGAACATGTCTCTGTTTTGCTGTAGGTTGTTAAGTGCTATTTTGGTTAGAGGTATATTTATACGCTGCGTATAGTTCAGGTATATATTTTGGCATGTAACCTTATAATGGTTTCCTCTGTTTAACAGAGGGCTCTTTGGAAACAAGTTGAAAAAGAGAGGTGTAGGTGCTTATAAAGCCATTTTTTTAATTGAACAAAAATAAAAACGTACTGAATGAAATATTTAATTAATACTTTCAGCTGCAATGGATGGGTTGAAATTACTGGGCAGTTTAAGATTTATCCCGGAAGGTTTACTAAATATTGTGATTTGTTCTGTGGAATTCATATCTTTTCTCCTATGTCACTCTTCTTTTATATGATTCATATCCAGATATATTTATTAGGTGACAAAAATTATTCTGAAACGATGCTTATTGGAAACAAATGATATTACCAGGGGGTTATAAAGATATACATTAAATTCAGATGTTGTATTTTGAATTTTAGTATTTTCATTTTTTATATTCTGTTGCTAACTGTTTGTTTTTGTGGTAAAATAAAATACCGTTCTTTCAATGTTACTGTGGTAAAGCATTTATGCCTTAAATTTGATTTTATCTCAGCCTTCTTCCTTATTTTGACTCTTGTTAGTTTGTTATAGGTTACAAAACAAGATGGGATTTTGTGGTTGTTTTAAATGGGTGGAGGGGGATTTGGATATGTATGTTAGGTCAAGAGGGGAAAATAATTGAAATTTATTTTGGTGTTTTCAATTATTTTAGAAACTGAGGCCACACATCATTATATTTCATACAACAAAGAATAATAGGGTTGTGAGGAACATTGGAGGCCTTCTAGTCCAAACTTCTACTCAAGCAGGAGACCCAGTGAAGGAGTGGCCACAACTGCTGGAGGCAAGCCATTCCACTGGTTAATTATTCTCATTGTAAGGACATTTCTCATTAATTCTAAGTTGGATTTCTTTTTAATAGTCTTCCATCCATTATTTCTCATCCTGCCCTCAGGCTTTTATGAGAATACATCAACTCCCTCCTCTCTATAATAGTTCTTTAAGTATTGGAGACCGTTATTATGTCACCCCTAGTTCTTTCCCAATCACCCTTGTTACTCTTTTCTGGACTCTTTTGGGAGTGATCAAGGCATAAATATTTATAATATGATTCAGCATCTGATATACCATAAATATATGCTTCTCCAGAAATGGTGCAAATTTGGTCGTTTTCTGAAAAAGAGCTGGCTAAGCCTTCTCACTGGTTAAAATCTATCTCTATTATTAAAACACATCAAGCTATGTATTGATGCTGTCTTATGAAAATGATTTCAAACTCCCTGTTAAGTTTGAGCAATGAGAGGCTGAACCAGAGCATGAGTGCAACAGTACTTTATTTTACAAATAAAGGGCTGACCGTGCTTGCCAAGCCTGGAACTGGCTCGCAGCAATCAGCAACCGGTTGGACCCCGCAGCCTGCTTTTATAGCTGGCTGCTGGGGAGAACCAACCAATGGGAATGGGGGAATATCGCCCACACAAAGTGAGTGGACCTGAGTGAGAACTCCTTGAGTCCTCAGGACATAACACTCCCTATCTAGCCAAATTAACTATTCAAGCACTAAATATAGCTCACCCTGCTTAGCTTCTGAATTTGGCTTAATTTTGCCACTTGCCAAGGCATTAGGACCTATTAATTCAATACAGTTTTCTCAGTGATATGCTTATGATTGCATATCGATAAATTTTAGTTTCAAAATGGTTTTTGTACCAAATTTTGTAGAACAACCTTTTTTGGAATCCATGAAAAAGTCAGCAAGGATGAAGTAAACTTCATTTCTGCATGAACAAATATGCAAATACAGTCTGCAACAATCATAGTGGTGATGAACTGATATCCTAGCTTTTTAAAATTCTGTGATTAGCACATAACATGCAAAGGTTTTTTGATCACTACAGATTAAATGTTTCTTTGGAGAGCGGTCTGCTGTTCCCATATCCTACTAAATATCTGTTAAGCAAGGTTAGAAGGAACTTAAACACTGCATGCTTAAAATATCAAGCCTTCATACTGTTGTATTTAGGAAACAGCCATTGTTTCTTCTCAGTTTCTTGTGTGTTTTATGTGCTTTTGAGTTATTGCTGATTACTAGCAATTGACTAAACTTGTCCCTAAAGTTTTCTTGGCAGGATTTCAAAAATGGTTTGCCATTGCCTCTTTCCTAAGGCTGAGACAGTATGACTGGGACAAACCTAGTATGACAGTACAAAGCCACTTGTCACCCAAATGGATTTGTCTCTAATGTGGCACTAGAATTCCCAGGCTCTAGCCCAGGTGTGTCAAACTCAAGGCCCGTGGGCTGGATTCAGTCTGGCCTGCAGGGCCGTCCTGGAAATAGTGAAGGACTGGTCCGCAGTGACTCTGCCAGCAAAAATGGAGCTTGAGGGCCACATGTGGCCCTCCCAGGCTCCATTTTCATCCGTGACAGCCTCCTGCAGCCTTCTGGCAGCAAAAACTGAGCTTGGGGTGTGCATGCCCCCCGAGCTCCATTTTTGCTAGCAGAGGGCTGCAGGAGGTTTCACGGCCAAAAATGGAGCTTGGGAGCCCGTTTTTGCTGGTAGAGAGCTCGGGCCTCCACAGGTGACCCCAACACAAGTGATGTCAAGCTGGCCACACCCACCCCAGCCACGCCCACCCCAGCCCCCCAAGTTGAACACAACCCTGATGCGGCACTCAATGAAATCGAGTTTGATACCCTTCCTCTAGCCCAGTGCCCCAACCACTACCTTCTCTTTTCATTTATTATAAAATCTAATATTTCACAACATGCCTTCCAGTGATCTATAGAAGAGGGTAAAACAATAACAGTCTCAACCACACGCTTTCAGCCTTACTCATTTTCAACAAAAAATGGAACATAGCCTTGATACATGTTGATATGATACATCTTGATAACTACCATACTTGACTTTTTTTAACATCTGCTGTCCCATCATACGTGCCCTGAAAATAATGTACAATAGGTATTTTGATTTCTCTAGTTAGTTCATGAGAAACTTACATATGTATATTCATCAGGCATGGTCTAGGAAAGTATTTCAAAATGTATTTCCAGTAAAAGATAACATAGTTGGATCCCTCAATTGACAGCAGCATCTTAAATATTACCTGGTAATTATGTTTAACTGACACACAACTACAGATAGACAGATAGGGCTTCTTGAGATAATTTTACTTCCATAAAGTTATACTGATTATTTTGATGCTTATTTGAATGTTGTTCAACCTCATGACAAAAACTTTAGTCTGCTGTATGCAAAAGAAGGCTCAACAATTTTAAGATATGTTCCATGCTATGCTTTTTCCAGACAAGATGGAGAAAGGTATTTTTCCATACAAAACAACAACAAAATCATTCTGGTACACAAGTAAAACACTCACGTATCTTTTCTCAGAGATTTTTCATGCTGTGATCTCACACATTCGGGGAATAGGACTGCAAACTTTTAAATACAGTTTAGCTCCTTGAGACCCTAATAAATACCGGGATACAATTAGTTCTGACAAGCACACCAGCTCACAAGGCACCTACATTTATTTTAACCTATACCAAAGTAGAAGTCTGCCTTAATACGTGAGCTTAATACTCGAATTGCTTTTGAAAAATAAAAAGTGAAAGTACGGGATGAGGCCAAATGGATCAATTTGGTAAGGAAAAGAGTGAAAAGAGGACATGTTTTACATTTTATAATAACCTGTTCTGGAGAAAGAGGAAGAGAGAAATGCTTCCCTTCAAAAAAAAAAAAACCTAATCTCAGAATTAAAAGGTATACTAAACATAGACTGCCCTGAAAGTGTCATCTATTAAAAATACATTTTAAAAAGGATTTAAGAAGTAGCTCAAGCTTCGTTTAGGACAATCAAGTACAGAAAGGTTCAAGACCCCTTCTAGTCTGAAAACAGTATTGAGCAGACTGAACAATTATGTTTAAATATAGAATTAAATAGGACTTAATGTTACATGGCCTCTAGATCTTAAAGAACTATTGCCAATTAGTTCAATATTCTCCAGCTACCACAGCGATAGTTCTCAAATCACACCAAAGGCTGGGCTCCTCTATTGGCAACAAATGAGCTCATGTCTAAAGTCATGTCACATGCAGGCCTATGTTCCAGGCTCAGTTATATTTTATCTGGGAATGATTTCTAAGTGCACAAGGGAAATGGATGAAGAAGTCTTTTCAGATAAATGAACCACCGAGATAAGCTGAGAAAGGGGAGGCCTTGGAAATGCATTTTAGGTATCAGAGTAGAGGAAAGATAAGAATTAGAGCAAACAAAATCAGTAAGCAAATATGGTCTTGGGTATCTTCTGCTGACTCTCTTCAGAAGTAAAATAATAAAATAAAATAATTAAAGTAAAGTAAAAATAAAATAAAATAAAATAAAATAAAATAAAATAAAATAAAATAAAATGTATGTGTTTAGCCATCCACAGAAATCCAATAGTTGGATCTGTTCAATAAGAAACCTTACTGAAATGTAGTGAGGAAATTAAGGGAACTAGATTGGTCTGGCTTAAAGAATGGAAGGATTAGAGATGACATGTCAGTGATATTTTTGATATTAATGGTTTGTCACGGGAAATAAGGTATTGACTTATTCTCCAAAGCATCTGAGGGCAGGACAAGAAGCAATGAGTGGAAGTTTGTTAAAGAAGATCCAACCTGGAACTAAGGAGAACTTTTCCGACAGTGAGAACAGCTTGCATGCCAGAATTGTAGATGCTCCATCCCTAGAGTTTTTCAAGAAAAGATTGTACAATCATTTGTCCAATGCATAAGGTTTGAGCCAAATGTTAAATGAGAAGATGTCTAAACCACCCAAATTTAATGAGCTCTCCTTCAATCCCCACATCTAGACATTTATGAAGATGTTGAGGAGCACAGACCTCAAAACAAAACCTTGAGGTATCCCACTGCATACTTCTCTCAATTTAGATGTAGTTTTGTTGAGGAATCCCTGCTGAGTGTGGTTGGTCAGCCAGTTACAAATGCATCTGGTAGAGGTACTTTCTATTCTACATCTTACCAAGAAGTAGATTGTGGTCTACTTTGTCAAATGCCTTATTGGAATCCAAGTATACTATATCTACAGTGTTTCCCTGATGCCCTAATTTAGTCACTTTATCAAAGAAGGCAATAAGTTCTGTCTAGCATGATCAGTTTTGAACAACCCTATCCTAATTTCTGGTAATTACTTTGTTCATTTCTAGACACCCACAAACCTACACTTTATCATCTTTTCCAGGATTTTCCCAAGTGTTGATTTCAAGCTGATTAGTCTGCAGTTTCCTAGATTCACTTTTTTCCCTTTTTGTAGATTGGAACCACATCAGATATTTTCCAGTCTTCTGGTAGTTCCTCAGTGCTCCAGGAATTTCAAAATATTTTGTTCAGTGGTTCCCAGATCATGTACACCATTCCCTCCGGAACCCTAAGATGCCATCCACCTGGTTCTGGTGATATGAACTCATCTAAAATTGATAGGTGTAACCTTTTTCTTTCCTATTTTGTCTTGTATTCCTGTTCTGTCTCCTATGGTAATGATTTTGATAGGATGGACTATTTTTTCCTTTTGCATGAAGACAGATACAAAGAATGAATTAAGCAGATCGATTTTCTCCCTGCTACCCATCACCTCCTTGCCATCTTTTCCCATTAGTGGACTGATCATTTCCGTTGTTGTTGTTGTTGTTGTTGTTGTTGTTGTTGTTCCTTATATAATGAAAAAAACCTTTTTTGTTGTTTTTGGCATTTGTGGAACACTTGATACTTAGGAAACATTTCTTTCTCAATTAGTGAGTAGATTTTCTGAAATTTTGATTGAATCATTGTTTTCCACCAGCTCTAATATATATTGATAAAAGTTGTATTTGATTTTTTTAAAGTAAAACCATAAACAATTATCTGCCTCCGCTGCCACTAAAAATGATTCAGTGCACCA
>NW_028262856.1:0-6205 GCF_049901715.1 Pseudonaja textilis | reverse complement strand
CAGTTTCTTACATGTGAGTTGATGGATTCTGCATAGAGATAGAAAAACGCCCACACAGCATGAACAAATGAGATGACACCTCCCGCCTTCCAGCCATTTGGAAACCCGCCCTCATGAACAGACGAGTACCTAACATGAAGAATGACACCAGACCCACACCCATGAGAGCCACACAAGATGCCACCACCACACTTCCATGTAGAAAACAGACTCACACCCACTCAGAAGATGAGACATGACCACGGACCAGAAGCCGCACTGCAGCTGCATCACTACCCACTTCAAACCCCTCCGAGCCATACATGAAGCAAACCAACACCCACTATGAAGATGCAGCACGACCACAAACTCGAAGCCAAACAGCAAGATCACAGCTCACCAACTCAAATCCCCCAGCAACTAAGACTAACCTGAGCACAACCAACCCCCCACCTGAACAGAACACGCCTCCAGCCAATCTGAACACGGCCAACCCCCCAACCAATCAGAACACAGCCAAAACCCCTACCAATGAGAACACACCCCCACCCAATCAGAACACAGCCAAGCCCCCACCCAATCAAGTCACACCCCCACTAGCAGTTAAAAGGAAGAAGCAGCTGCAATCTCACATCACTTTGAGAAGCAAGAGCCGAAGACAGAGGCCTGATGATGATGAATGAGACTTCATCGAAACGTATATTTGATCTTACGCGGGAGAAAACCCAAACAACCAAAGATCCACATAACCTCAGAAAACTATATATATATATATATGGATCTTTGGTTGTTCGGTTTTCTCCCGCGTAAGATTCAAGTATCTAGGCAACGTTTCGATGAAGTCTCATTCATCATCTTCAGGCTTCTGTCTCCGGCTCTGTGCTTTTCAGAGTAATGTGAGATTGCAGCTGCTTCCTCCTTTTAACTGCCAGTGGGGGTGGGACTTGATTGGGTGGGGGCTTGGCTGTGTTCTGATTGGGTGGGGTGTGTTCTCATTGGTAGGGGGTTTGGTTGTGTTCTGATTGGTTGGGGGTTAGCCGTGTTCTGATTGGTTGGAGGCGTGTTCTGTTCAGGTGGGGGCTTGGCTGTGCTCCGGTTAGTCTTAGTTGCTGGGGGATTTGAGCTGGTGAGTTGTGATCTTGCTGTTTGGCTTCTAGTTCGTGGTCCTGTTGCATCTTCATAGTGGGTGTCGGTTTGCTTCATGTATGGCTCGGAGGGGTTTGAAGTGGGTAGTGATGCAGCTGTAGTGCAGCTTCTGGTCCATGGTCGTGTCTCATCTTCTGAGTGGGTGAGAGTCTGTTTTCTACATGGAAGTGTGGTGGTGGCATCTTGTGTGGCTCTCATGGGTGTGGGTCTGGTGTCCTTCTTCATGTTAGGTACTCGTCTGTTCATGAGGGCGGGTTTCCAAATGGCTGGAAGGCGGAAGTGTCATCTCGTTTGTTCATGCTGTGTGGGCGTTTTTCTATCTCTATGGCTTCTCTGATTATTCTGCTGTTGAAGTGTTCGGTTTTGGCGATAGTTCTGGTGTTTTTAAAATCAATTTCATGTCCTGTGGCTTTGAGGTGTTGGACCAGGAAGAGGTCGCTTTTCTTTTTGATTGAGTTCTTATGTTCTTCAATGCGTGCATTTATTCTTCTGTTAGTTTGTCCAATGTATGTGGTAGGGCAGGCAGTGCAGGGATTTCAGTATACCCTTGGTTTTCTAATTCGATTTTGTCTTTGGGGTTTCTTAGGATGGTGGATATTTTTCTGTTTGTGCAGAATGCTGTTTTGATGTTGTGTTTTTGGAGGATCTTGCTGATTTTGTCTGTAGTGCCTTTTATATATGGGAGGAGGGCTTTGCCGTTTTCTTGTTCTCTGTCTTGGATTTTGGTTGGGGTTTCTTTTGGATTAGGTGGGTAATCTTCTTTCTTTGGAATCCATTGGCTGTAAGTACGTTGGTGAGAGTGTGTAGTTCGGTTTTTTGGTGTTGTTCATCGGCTAAGCATTTTGTTCTGGAGATGAGTGTCTTGGCTACGGAATTGATCTGTGCTGGGTGGTGGTGTGAGAGTGCATGTAGATAGCGGTTAGTGTGTGTTTTCTTCTGGTAGATGGTGTGTCCTAGGGAGCCATTGGATCTTTTGTATACCAAGACATCTAGGAAGGAAGTTGGTTGTTGGCTTCTGTTTCCATGGTGAATTGTATTTTGGGGTGTAGGCTGTTGAGGTGTGTGAGGAAGTTGTTCAGTTTTTCTTTCCCATGTGGCCAGATTATGAAGGTGTCATCTACGTATCTGAGCCAGAGTTTGGGTTTGTGGTCGTATTTTTCTAGAGCTTGTGTTTCAAAGTGTTCCATGTAGAGGTTAGCGATGACAGGTGAGAGGGGTGATCCCATGGGTGCTCCTTCTATTTGTTTGTATTTTGTCCATTGTAGGTGAAGTATGTATTGGATAGGCAGTGGTTGGTTAGATCTAGGATGTGCTTGGGGGTTGTATTTGTTTTGGATGGCTGTCAAGGCTTCTTTTATTGGCACTTGGGTGAAGAGGGATATGACATCAAGCTTACTAGTAGGTCGCTAGGTTGTAAGTTTTGTTTCTTTATGATCTCGATGAACTGGAATGAGTTTCTTACGTGTGAGTTGATGGATTCTGCATAAGGTTGTAGTTGTTTGGCGAGAAATTTGGCTAGGTTTTGTAGAGGTGAGCCTATGGAGCTGACTATTGGTCTGAGTGGGTTCCTTCTTTGTGTATTTTGGGGAGACCATAAAGCTTGGGGCATCTGGATGATTTTTCTCTGGGTATGATTCCTTGCTGGATTTCTTCACTGATGGGGGAGGCTTTTATTTGGATTTGGTAGTTTTTTCTAGGTAGGTGGTGGGGTCTGTCTTTAGGGGTTTGTATGTGGGGTCTTGGAGTAGGTTGGTTAGCTTGGTTTGGTAGTCAGATGTGTTCATAACCACTGTCGCATTGCCCTTGTCTGCTGGTAGGATTATTATGCTGGTGTCTTCTTTCAGGTTAAGTAGTGCAGTTTGTTCTTCTTTGGATAAGTTGCTTTTGGGTGGTTTGCTAGTGCAGAGGATGTTGGTGATTTCGAGTCTGATTTTGTTAGCATCATCAGGGTTGGTTTGGTCAGGCTGGCTTTCAACTCCACATATGATGGTTTCTGTGGGGATGTGTTTGGGAGCGACAGCAAAGTTGAATCCTTTTGAAAGGACCTTGGTTTCAGCTTCAGTGAGGATCTTGTCTGAGATGTTGTGCAATGTTTGTTTCATGTGTGGCTGTGGGGGAGGGGAGTTGGTTTCTGGCATTGTTGTAGTTTCCTGAGTTTGTTGGTGTGAGTATCTGTCTTGAGGGTGGTCTGTGTTTCGCCTCCAGACAGCAAGTTGTTTGGATTTGTCCCAAAGTAGAGGGTGAATCTTGTTGCTGAGTCTGAGGTGGAGTGTGAGGAGATCTTTGTTGATTTGGTCTAGGAGAAACCTTTCGTGTGAAGTTCATTTCTAATTAGGGCCAGTTCTGTTCTTTTAAGGATGCGCTTGGTGGCTGCTGTGTTGGTGTGGAATTTCAATTGAAGCTTGTGGAATTAAATTTTGATCTCGGCAGTTGCATAGGAATGCAAGGTCACATAAAATGGAGGCTCTTTTGACTTCAAGTTTTTCATAAGTCCTGGTCAGATGGTGGGTTTCTCCCGTAGAGGTGCAATATTTGTTTTCTGAGGTTCTCAAAGGGTATTTATGTGTGGATCTTTGGTTGTTCGGGTTTTCTCCCGTAAGATCTGGGTATCTAGGCAACGCTTCGATGAAGTCTCATTCATCATCTTCAGGCTTCTGTCTCCGGCTCTGTGCTTTTCAGAGTAATGTGAGATTGCAGCTGCTTCCTCCTTTTAACTGCCAGTGCTTCCTCCTTTTAACAACAATGCCAGAAACCAACTCCCCCTCCCCCACAGCCACACATGAAACAAACATTGCACAACATCTCAGACAAGATCCTCACTGAAGCTGAAACCAAGGTCCTTTCAAAAGGATTCAACTTTGCTGTCGCCCCCAAACACATCCCCACAGAAACCATCATATGTGAGAGTTGAAACCAGCCTGACCAAAACCAACCCTGATGATGCTAACAAAATCAGACTCGAAATCACCAACATCCTCTGCACTAGCAAACCACCCAAAAGCAACTTATCCAAAGAAGAACAAACTGCACTACTTAACCTGAAAGAAGACACCAGCATAATAATCCTACCAGCAGACAAGGGCAATGCGACAGTGGTTATGAACACATCTGACTACCAAACCAAGCTAACCAACCTACTCCAAGACCCCACATACAAACCCCTAAAGACAGACCCCACCACCTACCTAGAAAAAACTACCAAATCCAAAATAAAAGCCTCCCCATCAGTGAAGAAATCCAGCAACGAATCATACCCACAGAAAAAATCATCCAGATGCCCCAAGCTTTATGGTCTCCCCAAAAGGTACAAAGAAGGGAACCCCACTCAGACCAATAGTCAGCTCCATAGGCTCACCTCTACAAAACCTGCCAAATTTCTCGCCAAACAACTACAACCTTATGCAGAATCCATCAACTCACACGTAAGAAACTCATTCCAGTTCATCGAGATCATAAAGAAACAAAACTTACAACCTAGCGACTCTACTAGTAAGCTTCATGTCATATCCTCTTCACCCAAGTGCCAATAAAAGAAGCCTTGACAGCCATCCAATACAAATACAACCCCCAAGCACATCCTAGATCTAACCAACCACTGCCTATCCAATACATACTTCACCTACAATGGACAAAATACAAACAAATAGAAGGAGCACCCATGGGATCACCCTCTCACCTGTCATCGCTAACCTCACATGGAACACTTTGAAACACAAGCTCTAGAAAATACGACCATGGTTCAACCCAAACCTGGCTCAGATAATGTGAGATGACACCTTCTAATCTGGGCCAGCATGGGAAAGAAAACTGGAACAACAACTTCCTCACACACCTCAACAGCCTAACCCTAAAATACAGATCTAGCCATGAAACAGAAGCCAACACCAGCCTTCCTAGATGGTTCCCAGTATAAAAGATCACTTGCCCTCAGGACACAATTATCTACCAGAAGAAACACACATCCAACCGCTACTCTACATGTACTCTCACACCACCACCCAGCACAGATCAATTCGTGAGCTGGGCACACCCCATCTCCAGAACAAAACGTTTAGGGCCAAGGAACAACACCAAAAACCGAACTACACACCTCACCAATGCACTTACAGCCAATGATTCCAAAAAAAAGAAGATTACCCACCTAATCCAAAAAGAAACCCCAACCAAAATCCAAGACAGAGAACATGCGAAAATGGCAAAGTTCCCTCTCCATATACATAAAAAGGCACTACAGACAAAATCAGCAAGATCCTCCAAAAACACAATATCAAAACAGCATTCTGCACAAACAGAAAAATATCTACCATCCTAAGAAACCCCGTAAAGACAAAATCGGTTAGAAAACCAAGGAGTAAGTACGAATCCCTGCACTGCCCTGCCCTACCACTAGCCAAGCATTGACAAAACTAATAGAAGAATAAATGCACGCATTCGAAGAAGACATAAGAACTCAACCAAAAAGAAGAAAACGACCTCTTCCCGGTCCAACACCTCAAAATGCCACAGGTGGACATGAAATTGATTTTAAAACACCAGAACTATCGCCAAAACCGAACACTTCAACAGCAGAATAATCCAGAGAAGCCATAGAGATAGAAAACGCCCAGTTACAGCATGAACAAAGCTAGATGACACTTCCCGCCTTTCCAGCCATTTGGAAACCCGCCTCATGAACAGACGAGTACCCTAACACATGAAGAAGGACACCTAGACCCACACTCCATGAGAGCCACTAACAAGATGCCACCACCACACTTCCATGTGAAAAGTCAGACCTCTCACCCACTCAGAAGATGAGACACGACTAGCGGACCATCTAGAAGCTGCAACCTACAGACTGCACTACTACCCACTTCAAACCCCTCCGAGCCATAGCATGAAGCAAAACGACACCCACTATGAAGATGCAAAAGGACCAATGAACTAGAAGCCAAACAGCAAGATCACAACTCACCAGCTCAAACCCCAGCAACTAAGACTAACTGGAGCACAGCCAAGCCCCCACCTGAACTTAGAAGCACGCTCCAACCAATCAGAACACGGCTAACCCCCAACCAACTCAGAACACAACCTAAACCCC
>NW_028262855.1:28949-33974 GCF_049901715.1 Pseudonaja textilis | reverse complement strand
AAAGGACCAGGGAGACAGGAGAGACTATTTGAGGTGGGGAGTTTGGACTAGATGACCTACAAGGTCCCCTTCCAACTCTATTAATCCCAGCTCTAATCGGATTTTAAGGAACAAAGGACCAGGGGAGACAGGAGAGACTATTTGAGGGTGAGGAGTTGGACTAGATGACCCAAGGTCCTTCCAACTCTATTAATCTGACTCTAATGGATTTTAAGGAACAAAAGGACCAGGGAGACAGGAGACCCAGTATTTGAGGGGGGGGTTGGACTGAATGACCTACAAGGTCCCTTCCAACTCTATTAATCTGACTCTAATCGGATTTTAAAGAAACAAAAAGGACCAGGGGAGACAGGAGAGAGTATTTGAGGGTGGGGTTGGACTAGATGACCTACAAGGTCCTTCCAACTCTATTAATCTGACTCTAATCGGATTTTAAGGAACAAAAGGACCAGGAGACAGGAGACAGTATTTGAGGGGTTGGACTAGATGACCTAGGGTCCTTCCAACTCTATTAATCTGACTCTAGTATTTTAAGGAACAAAAGGACCAGGAGACAGGAGAGAGAGTATTTGAGGGTGGGGGTTGGACTAGATGACCTACAAGGTCCCTTCCAACTCTATTAATCTGACTCTAATCGGATTTTAAGGAACAAAAGGACCAGGGAGACAGGAGAGAGTATTTGAGGGTGGGGGTTGGACTAGATGACCTACAAGGTCCCTTCCAACTCTATTAATCTGACTCTAATCTGGATTTTAAGGAACAAAAGGACCAGGGGAGACAGGAGAGAGTATTTGAGGGTGGGGGTTGGACTAGATGACCCCACAAGGTCCCTTCCAACTCTATTAATCTGACTCTAATCAGATTTTAAGGAACAAAAGGACCAGGGAGACAGGAGAGAGTATTTGAGGGTGGGGGTTGGACTAGATGACCTACAAGGTCCCTTCCAACTCTATTAATCTGACTCTAATCGGATTTTAAGGAACAAAAGGACCAGGGGAGACAGGAGAGAGTATTTGAGGGTGGGGGGTTGGACTAGATGACCTACAAGGTCCCTTCCAACTCTATTAATCTGACTCTAATCGGATTTTAAGGAACAAAAGGACCAGGGGAGACAGGAGAGAGTATTTGAGGGTGGGGGGTTGGACTAGATGACCTACAAGGTCCCTTCCAACTCTATTAATCTGACTCTAATCTGATTTTAAGGAACAAAAGGACCAGGGGAGACAGGAGAGTATTTGAGGGTGGGGGGTTGGACTAGATGACCTACAAGGTCCCTTCCAACTCTATTAATCTGACTCTAATCGGATTTTAAGGAACAAAAGGACCAGGGGAGACAGGAGAGAGTATTTGAGGGTGGGGGTTGGACTAGATGACCTACAAGGTCCCTTCCAACTCTATTAATCTGACTCTAATCGGATTTTAAGGAACAAAAGGACCAGGGGAGACAGGAGAGAGTATTTGAGGGTGGGGGTGGACTAGATGACCTACAAGGTCCCTTCCAACTCTATTAATCTGACTCTAATCGGATTTTAAGAAACAAAAGGACCAGGGGAGACAGGAGAGAGTATTTGAGGGTGGGGGTGGACTAGATGACCTACAAGGTCCCTTCCAACTCTATTAATCTGACTTCTAATCGGATTTTAAGGAACAAAAGGACCAGGGAGACAGGAGAGAGTATTTGAGGGTGGGGGTGGACTAGATGACCTACAAGGTCCCTTCCAACTCTATTAATCTGACTCTAATCTGGATTTTAAGGAACAAAAGGACCAGGGAGACAGGAGAGAGTATTTGAGGGTGGGGTTGGACTAGATGACCTACAGGGTCCCTTCCAACTCTATTAATGTAACTCTAATCTGATTTTAAGGAACAAGAGGACCAGGGGAGACAGGAGAGAGTATTTGAGGGTAGGGGGGTTGGACTAGATGACCTACAAGGTCCCTTCCAACTCTATTAATCTGACTCCTAATCTTGATTTTAAGGAACAAAAGGACCAGGGGAGACAGGAGAGAGTATTTGAGGGTGGGGGGGTTGGACTAGATGACCCACAAGGTCCCTTCCAACTCTATTAATCTGACTCTGATCGGATTTTAAGGAACAAAAGGACCAGGGGAGACAGGAGAGAGTATTTGAGGGTGGGGGTTTTGGACTAGATGACCTACAAGGTCCCTTCCAACTCTATTAATCTGACTCTGATCGGATTTTAAGGAACAAAAGGACCAGGGGAGACAGGAGAGAGTATTTGAGGTGGGGGTGGACTAGATGACCTACAAGGTCCCTTCCAACTCTATTAATCTGACTCTGATCGGATTTTAAGCGAACAAAAAGGACCAGGGGAGACAGGAGAGAGTATTTGAGGGTGGGGGTGGACTAGATGACCTACAAGGTCCCTTCCAACTCTATTAATCTGACTCTAATCGGATTTTAAGGAACAAAAGGACCAGGGGAGACAGGAGAGAGTATTTGAGGGTGGGGGTTGGACTAGATGACCTACAAGGTCCCTTCCAACTCTATTAATCTGACTCTGATGGTTTTAAGGAACAAAAAGACCAGGGGAGACAGGAGAGAGTATTTGAGGGTGGGGGGGTTGGACTAGATGACCTACAAGGTCCCTTCCAACTCTATTAATCTGACTCTAATCGGGATTTTAAGGAACAAAAGGACCAGGGGAGACAGGAGAGAGTATTTGAGGGTGGGGGGTGGACTAGATGACCTACAAGGTCCCTTCCAACTCTATTAATCTGACTCTGATCGGATTTTTAAGGAACAAAAGGACCAGGGGAGACAGGAGAGAGTATTTGAGGGTGGGGGGTTGGACTAGATGACCTACAAGGTCCCTTCCAACTCTATTAATCTGACTCTAATCTGATTTTAAGGAACAAAAGGACCAGGGGAGACAGGAGAGAGTATTTGAGGGTGGGGGTTGGACTAGATGACCTACAAGGTCCCTTCCAACTCTATTAATCTGACTCTAATCGGATTTTAAGGAACAAAAGGACCAGGGGAGACAGGAGAGAGTATTTGAGGGTGGGGGTGGACTAGATGACCTACAAGGTCCCTTCCAACTCTATTAATCTGACTCTAATCGGATTTTAAGGAACAAAAGGACCAGGGAGACAGGAGAGAGTATTTGAGGGTGGGGGTTGGACTAGATGACCTACAAGGTCCCTTCCAACTCTATTAATCTGAGCTCTAATCTGATTTTAAGGAACAAAAGGACCAGGGGAGACAGGAGAGAGTATTTGAGGGTGGGGGCTGGACTAGATGACCTACAAGGTCCCTTCCAACTCTATTAATCTGACTCTGATCGATTTTAAGGAACAAAAAGGACCAGGGAGACAGGAGAGAGTATTTGAGGGTGGGGGGTGGACTAGATGACCTACAAGGTCCCTTCCAACTCTATTAATCTGACTCTAATCGGATTTTAAGGAACAAAAGGACCAGGGGAGACAGGAGAGAGTATTTGAGGGTGGGGGTTGGACTAGATGACCTACAAGGTCCCTTCCAACTCTATTAATCTGACTCTAATCGGATTTTAAGGAACAAAGGACCAGGGGAGACAGGAGAGAGTATTTGAGGGTGGGGGGTGGACTAGATGACCTACAAGGTCCCTTCCAACTCTATTAATCTGACTCTGATCGGATTTTAAGAGAACAAAAGGACCAGGGGAGACAGGAGAGAGTATTTGAGGTGGGGGTTGGACTAGATGACCTACAAGGTCCCCTTCCAACTCTATTAATCTGACTCTAATCGGATTTTAAGGAACAAAAGGACCAGGGGAGACAGGAGAGTATTTGAGGGGGGTTGGACTAGATGACCTACAAGGTCCCTTCCAACTCTATTAATCTGACTCTAGTCGGATTTTAAGGAACAAAAGGACCAGGGGAGACAGGAGAGAGTATTTGAGGTGTGGGGGGTTGGACTAGATGACCTACAAGGTCCCTTCCAACTCTATTAATCTGATTCTAATCTGATTTAAAGAACAAAAGGACCAGGGAGACAGGGAGAGTATTTGAGGTGTGGGGGTTGGACTAGATGACCTACAAGGTCCCTTAGCTCTGTAATGTCTGACTCTATTCGGATTTTAAGGAACAAAAGGACCGGGAGACAGGAGAGAGTATTTGAGGGTGGGGGGATTGGACTAGATGACCTACAAGGTCCCTTCCAACTCTATTAATCTGACTCTGATCGGATTTTAAGGAACAAAAGGACCAGGGAGACAGGAGACTAGAGTATTTGAGGTGTGGGGTTGGACTAGATGACCTACAAGGTCCCTTCCAACTCTATTAATCTGACTCTAATCGGATTTTAAGGAACAAAAAAGGACCAGGGAGACAGGAGGAGAGTATTTGAGGGTGGGGGTTGGACTAGATGACCTACAAGGTCCCTTCCACCTCTATTAATCTGACTCTAATCGGATTTTAAGGAACAAAAGGACCAGGGGCAGACAGGAGAGAGTATTTGAGGGTCAGGGTTGGACTAGATGACCTACACAGGTCCCTTCAACTCTATTAATCTGACTCTAATCGGATTTTAAGGAACAAAAGGACCAGGGGAGACAGGGAGAGTATTGTGAGGGATGGGGGGTTGGACTAGATGACCTACAAGGTCCCTTCCAACTCTATTAATCTGACTCTAATCTGAGTTTTAAGGAACAAAAGGACCAGGGAGACAGGAGAGAGTATTTGAGGGTGGGGGGTGGACTAGATGACCTACAAGGTCCCTTCCAACTCTATTAATCTGACTCTGATCGGATTTTAAGGAACAAAAGGACCAGGGAGACAGGAGAGAGTATTTGAGGGGGGGGTTGGACTAGATGACCTACAAGGTCCCCTTCCAACTCTATTAATCTGACTCTAATCGGATTTTAAGGAACAAAAGGACCAGGGGAGACAGGAGAGAGTATTTGAGGATGGGGGTTGGACTAGATGACCTACAAGGTCCCTTCCAACTCTATTAATCTGACTCTAATCGGATTTTAAGGAACAGACAAAAGGACCAGGGAGACAGGACCAGGAGAGTATTTGA